>NC_030896.1:600000-900000 GCF_001548555.1 Eremothecium sinecaudum | reverse complement strand
AGTGTAGTGGATATTACTAATTTGGTACCGCAGGAATGGACCTGCCTTCGGTATCTTTAGTACTGTAGCTAGGGGGGATAAGGGCATGATATTGTTGTTTTAGCTAATGATGTCCTATAGCGTGTCGCTAGAAAATGCGACTGTAGCAAGGCTAATTTATTCTTAGCAATGTATTAGAAATTGGTAAGACCCGTTATCAGTCTTTAGTAAGGAGATATAGCTATTGTTCTGTTTGTTGTAATTACTTTTAACAATAGAAATGCTTGTGAAGCAATTTTGTTAGAAAACCTGTTACCTATTATTACAACAATGCGCTGACGGTAGATAAGTATAACGATTTAAATTAAGTATCTATAAGTCTATAGGAATTAAAAGCATACAAAGAGCATTTACATGTGGTTTAATTTTCTGGAAGTGGTGATAAGAGGTCCGCAATTCCAATTCGCTTAGGTATAACTTTTCCCATATTACTAGTGTCGTCTTTACCGTCAGAGACGGGTTCCATTGATGAGATTGGGTTGTTATGGGTATTTATTTGAGTAAGTTTGTCAGATATTCCTGTAGAAACGGATATGACTGAATCGTTAAAGCTCGTAGTTGGAGATTCAGGATTGTGAGAAGATATCATGCTGTTATGTTTAAGTAATGAACAATCGGTTGCGTCGCTCTGTTTAACATCATTGTTATCCTTTGGTGAATTTAAAAGCGCTTCATAACCGGTGACTATAGTGCGATTTGAAGCTCTTAGTTTTGCTATTGCATTTAAGTCGTCGTTTTTAATAGTATTTTGCAGCTGTGTTATTTCAGCTGTCATCTGGCACCCAGCACCCTGGAGCTTTCTTAGGTAGAACTTTGCTTTTTCATGGAACTCTGCGCTTGAGAGATCTTCGCACTCGCTTTGCAGCTTACCTCTAAATTTGAGGACGCATTCAAATATTGCGAACAGCTTGTGCAGGACTAGCCTGTCGGGAATTATTTTTAGAGTAACGGATGAGTGTAACAATTCAAGGAGATGATGTATGTCTAGCTTCTTGGTTTTTTGTTCAATAGGGATTGGACTGCATACAGTGCATAGGAACGCACTTTTATCGTCCGGTGGCAAGGACCAATTTCCGTCATTTATGCAACTGATATGGTACCATTCTCTACAAATTTCGCATTCCACCATTGTGCTACCTATATCTCCGTTTCGACAGAAACAGTAAACTGATTGGTTATGCGCCATTTCAGATGTATAAAATACATCATGGGCGATATCCAGACAACGTCTTGTGTGATCCAATATGGAATCTAATGAAGTCCTCCAATTAGGGATAAGTTTACCTAGTGTTTGGGTCCAAGTTTTGGACTCCTTTAGGTACCTGCCAAAAAATGCAGGGTATTCCTCCATGGATATGTCTCCAGCAGACATTCTCAGGTCCTGTTCTGAACCGTTGAAGTAAGGAATATATTTTAAAGCATCGTTGTCTAAAGTTTTCAAATATGTCGCTAACTTTGAAGCATTTTCGTTAACAGAAAGTCTGGAGCAGGATGGGATGAATTTATGCTTGACCTCTCGAACACCCTCTGCGAGTTTCCATAAACTACTAACGACTTCGGGTTCCAAAGGTATGAACTCATTGTTTAAAGAGTCCATAATGAACTCGAGTTGCTGAATTGGTACTTTGTAGTTCTTTTTCTTGAAAAATCCGTTGATAATATCAATAATTTCCTGCGACCTCTTTAAGATATTGCTTAGTCTCTCCAGCTTTTCTTGGTGGACATTATGATCAAGGTACCTTACACCTATCTTCAAAAAATTGTACATTGACCGTAAGTTATAGTCCTCATAGTTTTCATAGCAAGATGGAGAACGATGCACAATTGCAAGGTCGTATGTATCTAACCAGCCGATCTGTATGATAGAGGTCGCTAACGAATCCAGGTAGTTAGACTTAATGCCCAATTCGGCCCCGTAACCATACGCTAACTTCATCTGGTTTAAATCTTTAGCAGATAGAGCTGAGACGCTTATCTCTTGAAACTCCTTGAAGCGGCGTAGTGTTTGAAACACTGAATTCAACTCGACAAACTCGACAGAAAGTGGTCTCAATTCTTTGCAAAGTGTTTCCAATTCGTCCGCAGTGCAGTTAAACCGTAAAGCGGGTAATTCATTGAGGTTAAAACCAGAACCATAATCTACGGATACAATATTAGAGATGTTCATCCGTTCTAAAAATCCTCTGCATTGCAGTATCATTGGCTGTATATGTTCAATGTACTGCTTGACTTCAAGAAGTTGCGGATCAGTGGTAGTCTGATGCCTTCGTAGTAATGATTCAAGTATTGATAGTGGAATGCGTGAGCCAGAGTATCTTTTTAACACTAAGTCAGCTACTTTTTCAACGGGGTGCTTCTCAGACTTTCCTTCTGCTGTAATATCATTTAAAAGGCACTGAAGCGCTTCGGTCGAATAGTATACGTGACAATGTAGATTTGAATACGATATCTCTTTCGAAAACAGCATATATGTGTTATCGTTCTTCTTAATTTGTGATAAAAAGCTACTCAAGGACATTGTGAACTGTTCACCAGCATCAGCCACAATTACCACCTTTGAAGGAAAAGTGAAACTAAGGTCTTCGTCCGAAATAAAGTCAAAGTCATTCGATATCAAGTAAATTTCTGGAAACATACCAACAAAAACTTCACGCAATTTCAGTTCTTCGTTGATCATTGGGATAAGCAACTCTTTTGCTTCCTTAACCAGGCGTTCTTCATTACTGTTCTCAACTATGTTTTTTAGAAATTCGAAAGAGTTAACGCTTTGCAACATTTGTCTTTCGGAAAACCATCTTTTACTTGGTTCAAGGTTCTTCAACCACGATTGGGGAGCTAAATAGCAGCTTTCAGAAACGTGGAACCCGGTAGAAATAGAGGTATGGTAAGATCTAGGGAAAAACAATATAAATGAATTTGCATTTTGACATGCCTTGTATACCTTTATACCACGTGCTGCAAGATCATCAGGGTGCAACTGTAGATCATTTGGTAATAAATAAGACGCCGAAGTTGACTTTTTATCTTTAGTTGTATATGCCTCATGAGCACGCGACCTTCTTGAAATTGTAGTGACTGGTGATGATGGATTCGTTTCTGCATAGCTTTTAAAGACTTCAGACCTTCTGAGGTCAGGCTCTATGTTTTCCTGGTCATCGTTTGGCGTATTTAAGATAGAATTTATCTCCAAAACTAGCTTTTCAAAAGCTTCTTGGGATTCAGGAGGTACAATATACCATAACAAGGATGATCCTAAATAATTGTAGTTGATCTCAGGCAAGAATTGATCACCTATAGACCAGCCTTTAGTAGAAAACAGCATTCCCACGTTTAACTTTGGTCTTGTTAGGTTACCATAATCAATGTCCAAAAATTGGAATAAAGAGTCTTTGGATAATGGAATATTATTAAAGTTCCAAGGATCTAATATATCTTTAATATTATTATTGGACTTTGATATTGTGCGAAATCCAGATCCATGCACAATGCTTGGCAAATCAATACCTGTGTCTACATCAAATGATAAATTTGGGTCAGCCAGAATATCGAAGAACATCTTTTCAAAGGCCATTTGTTCAATCTTGTCATCTTCTAGGAATACCTTAGATGATATGTTTTTGTACATTGATTCAACGACCTCTAGGTGGCGTAAACTTTTTTCATAATATTGTCTTAGGTTATAAATTGGAGAGTTCATATTTTCGTGGGAAGATTTATCGTATATCTCCATGCCAGACTGCCAAAAACTAAAGTTATAGTTAGGCAGTGATGCCTTGGGCTCAGTCAAGTTTAAGAAGCCCTCTGTTACACGCTCAAAGTTTGTTTCAATACCCTTACAAGCCTTTATATCCCTGATCCTTGTGTATTCTGCACACGAACTACCAACATGATATGCCTTGACTTTAGCCAATCGGCTTTTTTTTTCTTGCTGCATATCTTCTGTAGGCATTTCATCTTTACTATCTTCGAATGTCCGCTTTTTATTACTTTCACCATTGTTTTCCATAGAATCAGCCGCAAAGTTTGTACCATCCAGATTCACAGATGAGGGTTGCTCATCAAATTTATTATTGGATTGATCCTCCTCCCACTTATCATAATCACTAAATACTTTGGCGTATGCAGACCGCAGAGAGGTAGACAATGAACTCATTATCCTACCCGAATACCCCAGTTCTCTTCCTAATTGCGCCCATAGCTTTTTTTCGCATACTGCTTTAAAACCACCCCTCAACAAAACACAGTTTCGAAGCCTGTAGAGATCTAAAGTTCGTTTATCTATACTAGGTACCTTTCCAATAACTTTAGGTTTCGCGGCAGTGTCTGCTTCAGCAGCAAACTCTTTGTAAAACTTGAAAAGCCTTCGGTGGAAGTCCAATTTCTTCTTATTTTCGCTTTTAAAAGAATTCAGGTATTGTTTTCTCGCCTTAAACCAGAAGTACTCTGTATCCAAAGAGAATTCGTTCAGGGTTGAAGATACTGATGATAAATCGCTATCTTTTTCACTAGCACTTATATCATCCTCAATATTTAAAATAATAGCTCCAAACTCTTCTCCAATATCTTTAACAGTCTCGTAAAATGCAGATGGAGAGGGTATCACGCTCTTTTTTATTTTAAATGTTGGTACAGAGCCAGCCTTTATCGTATATTCATACCCATTAATGGAGCCAACCTTAGGCCCCTCAATATTTTGTGAATCTATTAGTTGTTTACTCTTCACATGAAGCACATAAAATGGTGCATTCGGACGTGTTTTATGTTGGGTATAAAGATATGGATTATAAGTATGAGCATTCAATTGTGCATTCGAAGATGTATCTAAACTCTTCATAAACCGGCTTGTTTTTGGAGCTCCACCATATAAATGCCTACATGCACTCAACTCGTTAACAGCTTTTGTATCTGAAGCAGGAACATCTGTGGTTTCCACTTGAACCTGGTTTGGACCACAAGCAACGCTCTTGTAGCCAGACTTAATTGTTGGAGAACGTATTAGATTTACTGCTGTCTCAGATATCGCATTATCATGTACAGATGCAGTTGTCATCTTTCTTTATAGTTCTTACAAGCTACTACCTCCTTTAAGTATGCATAAAATCGCTTCGAACCTTCTGAAATAGCCTGCAATGGGTACTTAACTATAAAGCTTCTAGATTTCAAAATTATAGTGGGCCTCTGCGAAGTTTTGATGCCTCTTTTCAAAATCATGTTGAGATTAACGTTTTCTATTGATCACGTGATACATATCTTCCATTTCGATTTTGACTGTCGGCGCCAGCTAAGCTAAATCCAGTAATTACAACTCTATGTCATGAAAAATAAATTAGCAGCAATAAATTGAATCCATTTAATTGCTTAGTAACTACTTGAATCTGTAGCTAAATACTAGTATGAACCATAAATACCATTTGTGAACATATAAACCATTTAAGGGCAAACACTAGAACTAGTTCTGGTTCTTTTCATTGTGAAAACAGATTTACTCGGAACGCTCAGACATATCATACTCTTAACCAAAATTCATAACTTGATTTAAAGAGGAAAGAAAACGTTTAAGGCCAGACGTCATTTATAATTTTGGCCCAGACCAACGTAAATTCAATTGTAGGAATTGTCATTTCCTGAACCGAACAAGCTTTGTTGTTGTTGTCTGCCCTTGCTGAAGGCACCTTCAGCTTGCTCCAATTCGTCGTCGTACTGACCAGATCTAGCACCGGAAGGTTGTTGGTTGTAGCCACCAGACATTCTGTCCTGGCTAGAAAATCCAGACATTCTGTCCTGGCTAGAAAATCCACCGGAAGATTGGTCCCTCTGTTGAGAGGCAAACTCCTGACCTTGGCGACCTTGGCGACCATGAGATGGTTGGTTTTGTTGGTAACTTTGTTGGGAATTGTACTGATCATCACCCAATTGAGAGCCGTATTGCTGTTGTGGCTGTTGAGAGCTGTACTGGTTTTCATTGCTTTGGAAACCATCGCTGCCATACTGAGAGCCTTGGTTTTCATTTATACCGCCAGATTGGCGGCCGGACCTGTTCTGGATGTTAGAACTTCCGTCCCAATCACCACTACTTTGCTGCTTGTTAATACCGCCACGAGATTGACCAGATTGGCCGTACTCGTTCTTGTGTTGGTTACCGTGGTCGGTTAGCTTTTCAGTAAATTTGTTCAATAAGTTAGACATTTTGTATATTCTGTTGATTGTTTGATGATTTATTTGAGAAGATTACAGTTCTACATCACAAGAACACTGTCTTTTTATACATTAGATTCGCTATTAGGGGTAAGAGATGGTTTAATTGACATACTCACACCCTATTCATAACGCGCATCTAAACTATGTGAACCTATATTTTTGCTCTTTGCACTTAAGACTGTGGTGTCTTCCATTGTGAAGCGTTTTGGCGTAGTTTTAGTCACCTAATTAGGTTCCTGATTAAACAGACGTCATCTTGGTATCCCTTCCCACCTATTATTAGTAACTAAAATTTAACAACCAAGTACCAGATTTTTCAGACTATGATAAAGGGGCGAATGTTGTGAGATAATAATCTGGGGCAACGTAGATTACTAACTCATCTAGATTATGGCAAGAAACATCTTGATTATACGAAAACCCATCTAGATTATACCAAATGTAGATTATAGTCATATATGCGCATATAGTTATACGTTTTCAAAAAAATGCCGCTAAGAGAGTTCAGCACAGATTTAGGGGACAATTAATTAATACGAATCGACTTGGTAAGACATTACTTAATGTTAATTGTGAACTGTGAACTGTGGCAGTGCGTTGCGAAAGCAAGGTTGATTTATCTTGACAATGTGCTTCCTAGCTTAATAATGCTTATTAAGCATCTTTGAAAAAGAAGGGTTCTTACTTGACTTGCGATAGACTCATGTTATGAAAAGTTGTTGACTTCTACATGGATTTATCTTCTAGTATCAAACGATTGACATAATTCTCCAACTGATATACTCATTAGATAGCGGTTAGACAATTACATCTTAGAGTCAATTACATCTTAGAGTCGAGAAACTATCCAGTAACTGATGAGGATCAGCGCAATTCTTTTGCCTGCTAATGACTCCTTTTTCCGTTACTTTGTAAGATACCAGGTGGCATTTGTATAGAAGTATGGTGATAGCATCGGTTTGACTCAGATGTAGAATGCTATGTTAGATTTAGTGTAGCTCTGCATATGTGACGATTTTCATCGAAGTGTGAGTTGCTTACACCCGATGCATGTGGCAAGCAACTTGAGATCTCTTACTATAATGATTTAGAGAACTAAACAGTTACGAGTACATACCTGGCATATGGCATATCTGTAGGTCAATTAAGCCTCACGGTTTTAAGCCAATCATAGTGGAATCTGTATTGGCCTTATTTATTCATCTTCGGTAGTAATGAAAGCAAGTATAATAAATAGTACACAACGGTACACAAGGTTTTTGATCCTATTGCAAAGTTCATAAAGGTCTAATTTACCTATTATAGGAGAAAAAAGGCTTAAGAGCGATTACTTTTGTGGTATTAGGAGCACGTTACAGGGAGTTGCAGATAACAAGGCCGTTCGCGGTTACTAGATGGCATACAAGAGGATTTCGGTGGAAATCATTGTCTAGTGTTGCTCAACGTACTTATACTACACGCCATGTAATAAAATGAAATGCATAGACGGGACCTTAATATCAACTCAACCCAACCCAACCTACCCATTTTAAGCAGTAAAAATGTCAAGCGTTGCTGCACCAATAGATATAGATTCCGAGCCAGTTCATAAAGCACAGCAAAAGAGCGATGGCGGCATCCTAGAATGGGCTATAGGATTCTGCATTCAAGTTATCTCTTTAGTGCTAGTATTTTGCACATCCTTTGTGGAAATTTCCATTAATGGAACAACTTCAAATAACGTTAGTCCCGAGATGAAGATGATTTATTCAACGATAGTGTCGATTTTTATGGTTACCAAAAATATCCTTAGTATCCAACTGTACTGTATTAAGCAGGTAGCAGGTTATGTTTTGACTAAAGCTTTTCCAGTTGAGGATGGTAATAGTAACGATACTAATGGTAACATGACCAGTTTGACAAATAAACCAGTCCAGGTATTATCGAGAGCAGCGTCAAGCAGTCCTTTAGAAGTTCGTCGCAAGGTTTACTATTTTAGTAATTCAGTGGTGAATTTATTAAACACGAAACCCTCGCTAACAAACAACGAAAGACTGTTCTCTATAAGTAGTCTAGCACTTCAGATGATTTTGCGCCAACTAAAACTACTCATTGAAGCTTTCCAATCTTTAATTGGGAGCACATCAGGCTTGATAGCAGCAAATCCCCAGTCCATGAAAAAACTTGTCGATGATATCTCCTCTACAAGTGATGCTCTGCCAACGATGAAAGATGTTACTGAAGATCCGGACAGCACAGTTGCAACGGATGTTGAGGGTGCCGAAAGTCTTCTTGCAGAAGTCAGAGATCTGAGTCAACAGGCCAAGGACCTTTTCACGAATACATTAAAAAAGCTTACGGCAATCCAGAAGCTTTCCCAGAGCTAAAGAAACCTTGTTTCAGGTATATAACCACCCGATCTTAACCATCTTGAAAATCTGGAACTCATCAACGAATAAACACATTAATAGTGTCGTCTCAAACTAAACCTGCCATTGGGACTAGATGCAATTAATTAACGCCGTACCTTTCAGTCTGCATTTGCAAAGAATGACAGAATACATTTTCAATTTCCTTAAACTGGTAATTTAATTACCAAAACTGACTTCATTGATTTTAATACTTCGCAATATCCCATGAGCATTAAAAAATCTATATATATGAGTCTTTCAGTGAAATGCGGCGAGAGGAGAGACACCGCAACATTTATTTAGAAATTCTTTCCCGCCCTTTTTCTCTTTAGAAACAATACGCAAAGCTTTTCCAAGCAGCTCCTTGTATAACTCAGTTAATGATAGAAAACCATTGATATCCTTCACGGAACAATATATAAACTACCATTGTATCATTTGATAGATGAAAATCAGGCTACATCATCTTCAGTTCTATAGGATATTATAGTTACGTATCCTAGCGATCAAAAATTCACCTATAATATGTGAGCAATTGAGTGAAGACCGTCATAAAATAACCATTTATATCCCAGAGAGACTTTGCTGTAACCAACCTATTGTCCTCCACTTAACCTCACCATGCTCATTTTTGTACTTTCTGCGTGCTTCTAATATATCTATCATTTCCTTCTCAGATTTCTTTTCCCGAAGACCATTTAGTATGAATTTGTATATACGATTCCTTCTAGCAAACGTCTTCTTATTTCTGTTTAGCCGCCATTTATTGCCATACCGTTGCTCCAGATACCTTATGGAGGGTTTACCATGAACACCCGTCGTATATTCGTCCCATATAGCTTGTACACTATCAGGTGCTTTTATCATTGTATATTCCGTGAAATCGGGTCGGCCGTCATCTGAACCAGACGTAGCGACGTTATGAAGCATACTTGGCTTCTTAGCATTGACTGCTAGTTTTGCATTATTCTTCAAAACAAGCCTGCCTGCTTCTGGCGTCCCGCTAACGCTAACCTGACTGCCACTATTTGCAAATTGATGCACCGTGTTCGGTGATAGAGCCTTCACATTCGCTGCACTCGCAGCCTCGTCTACTTCATCCTCGTCCTCATTGTCAACGCGAAACTGCTCATCGTCTTCAAGATATCCGTCTTCTTCCACAGTGTACTTCAATTTGCTAGCTTCCCTATTACTATCACTGGGACCAATTTGGAAAGTTAAGTTATGACTGCGCCTATTACGTCCGACATCAAGCGGTTCCTTAACACCAAGGTCAGATAGTTCTGGGGATAAGACCGTCGGCTGCGTCATATTCTCATCAGAAAGTTTTGGAAGGCCCATGAAATAATTTTGAATTGAGGGAGATAAATTGTCATCGAAAGCTCTATCCTTTCTATTCTTATGCACTCCAGCACCTTGACCAGCGGGCACTGTATGTGATGCTAATGTAGAAGTCGAATGAGTCTTCATACCTGAGAGCTGTTTACGAGGAATTCCACCGTCCTTATTAATATCTTTCAGGTCTAAAGTGAATTTCTCTGATTGACTCCTAGAACTAAATGGCTGATACATATCGTCCATCGCATAGTTATCCACAATCTGAGGTATATACTGAGACTGTGTTTGTTTCGGAATATTGGGCATAGAAGCAGATGACTCTAAATTACTGTCATTTCTGACATCTTTTTGGCTCCGAGAGGTAGTCTTCAGCAACCCATAGTTACCACCCGACATGGGATTAGCGGCAACTATATGCTCATCCAATACAGGAAGCTGGCTCTTTACATCCTTCACGTCTCGCATAATCGTCTGCATCACTTCCCGGTTCTCATACCGCAGTGACGTAATAACGTTCTGCTGTAGGTCTATCTTCCGCAACAACTTATTTACTGTATCCTCCATCACTATCAGCCTCGCACTAACCTCCTCCAACCGCTGGCATAATTGAATATTAGAAGTCAACGCATTAGAATTTGCTAAGCTGTCATTACTATGCTGTGCATGTGCGTTTGTACTAGTGCCACAGCCTGATCTCATGCCGCCAGTAAGGGTTGACGTTTCACTCATAACACTAGGGTATTGATCCTGATAAATGCTAGTCTGTTCCAAACCAACCATAGTATGACTACTAACATCCCCACTTCCATTACCCGTTAAAATACCCGAATTTAAACTCCCAGAACTACCTTGTTTAGTAAAAACATCGGCAATAGCGCTTCCATTTGCCCCCTGTGATGCCGAGTTTCTACGATCCATAATTCTTCTACTATTTCCAAACTCGATATTGAACCCAATACCACTATTTCGATGGTCATTATCCGGTCCTGTGATAGAAGATGCACCCATCGGAGAAGGTAAGTCAACCATTTTCTCGTACAAGTCTTAAAGAAGCAGGTAGAGTATGTAAGCTTTTAAAAAAAAAAAAATGTGAAGTTCAACTAAAAACCTTATGACACAGGTGTAGGGGCGAGGGAAAGATTCTCAGCTTGTCTTGCTTATTACCAATATTACATAACTTCATCGCTTGTCTTAAGCAAATATATACGTTCTACATGTTCACTGTATTTAACCATCCTAAGCTCTACTTATGACGTATTCGATTCATGATGGTTTGTTTTGAATCCGTGCCCACAAGCATCTGCATCAAAACAGCTGTCTTACTGCGAACGATTTTAGGTCAATTTCGAACAATATGCAGCCTTCTGTAGCCTACGATTGACATTGCGCTGTTTAAGGCGTCTATATTGGGAAGCGCTGCCTCGTCCTTTGTATTCTGTAGAGTAGAAAACAGCAGGAACGTTGATCACGTGATCCATAGTTTTCTCTATATATATTGTATACTGCCGGAGGAGCAGGGTTTTACAAATGAAAGGGAGGGGAGCTGTACTATAATTAGGTGAAAGAGCCCTCTATTAGCGATATTCGTGGCTGGGAAAGGTTCGCTATTGTATATTGTTGCTAAATGGCCAGCAGACGTGGGTTGATGCAAGCCCTGAAGGAAAGTGGGACCTCAAAGGTTGTTCGATACCTTGCGGCTGATCAAACTGTTCCCTCTGTTGAAAAAGCAGTCCTCGTTTATGGATCGGAAGTTCCAAAAGCAAGGAGTTCTTTCAATGTGCCTAGGGTTGTTAAATGTGGAAACAGGTGTGCCCATTTTGCCTTTACAGTTCCTGAGAAGAGAGAAAACTACAGGGTGCTGATGCAATCAGATAGGGCACTGGAGGAGTTGGCATTGTGTAGAGACGACGAATTAAAGGAATATTGCCAAGGTAGTAAGCTATATGTTGATGAAGAGCGGCAAATATTTCCATATGCCCTGGCTTATGCAGGGTTTCAGTTTGGACAGTTCGCTGGCCAGCTTGGTGACGGGCGCGTCGCAAATCTTTTCGACATAAAAGATCGCAATGGGAACTACCAAACGTTACAAATAAAAGGCAGTGGCCTGACACCATTTTCAAGGTTTGCAGATGGGAAGGCGATATTGTCGGCTAGCATTCGTGAGTACGTAATTTCTGAAACTTTAAATGCGGTTGGAATTCCGAGCACAAGAGCGGTTCAGTTGACTTTATTGCCTGGCACAAAGGCCAGGAGAACAATTTATGAGCCATGCGCGTCAGTTACTCGGTTTTCGCCCTCGTGGATTCGGATTGGGAATTTTGATTTATTCAGATGGAGGGGAGATGACAATGGCATGCTTCGTCTGGCAGATTTCTGTATAAATGAAGTTTTTGACGGTGGGAGAATGTTCCCAAAGGAACTTCCAATCGATGCATTTGTTGAGGACTTGTTCCCAGATCCCGAAGAGAAGAACCAGGCTCCTGTGGAGCCTACTTCTAATCATTCTGAGGGGCTGAATGGATCCAGTACTGTATATGAGCATTTTTACAGGCACGTGGTTAACTTGAATGCTGAATGTGTTGCCTATTGGCAGGCATATGGATTCTGTAACGGTGTGTTGAACACAGATAATGTCTCTATCATGGGTTTATCGATGGATTTTGGGCCCTTTGCGTTTATGGATAAATTCAAGCCTAACTATACTCCAAATCACGATGACATCGAGCGCCGGTACGCTTACGCAAATCAACCCCAGGTGATGTGGTGGAACCTAACGAAGCTTGGTGAAGCCTTGATACTATTACTGGGTGCTGGAAGTAAACATATTGAAGCTATCAAGGCATTGAAATCAAGAGCTGAGCTCACAGATTCCGTAGTGGAGGATATTTCTGCGCGAGCAAGTGCAGTTATAAGGAACGCTGGTAACGAGTTCAAATTTCGCTTTACCCTAAAATATGTGGAATTAATGGCGAAACGTCTCGGTATCGAAATGGAGTTCCCTGAGATGAAGACTGAAAATCTTGATATTATAACCGAAAAGGCGTCCGATTTTATTGAAAGGGTACTGAAGCCTTTTCTTTCGATTCTTCAAGAAACTGAAGTTGATTACAACAATAGTTTTGTAAGCTTGCAAAACTACAAAGGTCCATTCGTTGACGAAGCTAACGGTATTGAAGGGCTTGACGAAGAATTCGTTGCCATATTCTTCAATGAAAAACAAAGGGAGAGTCTGAAGAATAATAAGCGTATCGGTGTTGACGATGGGGGAGAGTCCGTGAAGTTATTTGAAACGTTGGAGTCATTAAAGAAATGGACACTGGTTTACTATACACTAGTTCAGGATTACAGCGCAAGACTAGATATTCAGCGAGCCGTAAACCCGCTCTTTTTACCAAGAAATTACATTTTCGACGAGGTTATTGACAAACTAAGCGACCAGAGAGAAGCTATATCAGATCCTAACAGCGAATTAGACATAAGCGCGCTAGAAAAATTATTCCACATAAGCACTAACCCATATGAAGCGTCTCTATGGCCTCAGGTTCTAGAGGACTCTACAATCGAAAGATGGACGGAAGGTACAACAAATATGAATGATGGGGATTGTATGACTCAATGTGGCTGTTCTAGTTAATTTAGTAATCAGACACATACGTACTGATTATTTTATGTAATATACATTTTGAAATTTTTTCAAAAATTAGCCAGAGAATACTGTTTAAAAATAGCTGCGATTCTTTGATAAAGGTATAGAACACTAGTAGGTGATCTTGTAAATCGAGAAATTCATATTAACAGCCTTTATGTCTCTTTCTACCTGCATGCAGTCTGTTTAGGAGTTTGTTCAAATTTCTGCGCTTCTGTCTAAATAGACGTCAGTTGACGGAAACGGCAAAAGCATAGTAATTGTGTGTCAGTGCAAAGAAAACATAACCATTAAATATAAAAAAACAAGTCAATAGCACTGTTTTTGACGTCTCATATTTTAAGCGTCTTATTAAGAATAGAATACCTGATTTATACATATCATGCCAGAATATAACGACTCCTTTGTTCCTGTTAGGTTTCCAAGAGGTAACCAGGATTCGTTTGCTAAACCCACTAGTATGACTAGCGCATATACAGACAATCCCAATACAGCCGATTGCTACGGAACTAGCACAAAATCGGCCTCATCTAGTAACAAAAAGTTGAATTCAACTTGTATACTTGCATCAGGACAAGAACATACACAAAAGCCTGTGCAATCTACGGATACAGTACCACCAATTTTAGCCCGTACGCGGCCAGATTCGGCTCTCTCTGAGTTAGGTGATATCAAGTTATTACAAGTTATAGATATTTCCGATGACGAATCCATGATGGATTACAGGTACTGTTTATTTCCACAGGCTGTAGACTGTCACGACAGGACTATTGAAGCTCGACTAGCAGAATTTACAAAACTAGAGCACGACGTTGCCCGTACAAACAAAAATGAAAATAAAAAAATGACACAGAATTGTGAACATATGCCAAAAAATCCGAGCGATGTGGAGGGTGATGAGGCTAGCATAGATACTGCTTTACTCAACCAATTCGAGAACATATCAATTGGAAGGAACGATGAGGGACCGGTTAATAAATATAATGAAGCGGATAAAGAACCAGATAATACGAAAGTCAGTTCTCCGCCAAAAAAAAATACTCTTGCCAGCATAGTCACATCAAGCTTTGATAGAGATTCAAGTTTTGAATGTAGGCTTGGTGACATTCCACCAGAGATTGGCCTTGCATTATTACAACATTCAATGCCTGCAATGTATTCCCCATCTACAAGTCACGAACGTGCTATTAGCGGCGAGATGTCGGATTTATCAAACAACAATCTTCTAGGTGCGGCTCGTTGCATAATCTCGTCCTACGCTGACTCTTCCACTTCTAACAATGGGAAAAGTTTGTATAGTACAGACTTAAGAGATTACAAGACGCCAAGTAGTCAACCTGCCAGTTCCAATAGCGCAATGTCTGTAGACAAGGAGATGTCTCAGGATGATAATCCCACCTGTATCTTGGGAAAATCTCAGTATCGCTGCACTGCTGATTCTGGAGACATTAGTCAATTTTTAGATCCTGGCAGTGCATTAATGCTAACTCCATCCAAGAATAGTTTAAACAGCATTATTTACCATTCCTCAGATGAGCACATCCTTCTGCCAACGCTGAACATAGTCCAGGAGCAGGCGCCTACACCAAATATTGTTGAGGTTCGACTTGAAGAGGATCAACAGAGTCAGGGAACAGATAAGGATCCTGAAGGTAGTACTGGTGTTCAAAACGATTTTACGAACAAGTTTCAAGAAATGCTAAAGCAAAATGGCTGTTTTGATTCGGTCTCTGTCGATAACAACGATGAAAGCTCACAATCCGATGCAAACTACAGCCGCCACAGAATGCACAGGACTTGGCGTGGTGTCCGGTCTCGGATTGTAGCATCCCGTTGTTCTAGCTTATTGAGTACCACCGACAGCCGCTTATACCGCGATGATCAGTCTAAAGATAGCAGGTTTGTTGAAGCCACGACTGCGCCAAGAAAATCATGGTTTAAGCGGGTCCATGAAACAAATCAGAGGATATTGCGAACTGCTACGAAGGCCATGTTTAGCAAAATAGACGAATTTCAAGGAATGAACTTTGACCATTTGGCTGAAGCAGCCAAAACTTATAACCCCACTGATGATCTTGACAGCCGTCATAAAGTTAAGCAGAAGGCTACTTACAAGCAGCAGCAAGTTCATGCACAGCTACAAGCTCAAAGGCAGGTTTTAATGCAGGCTCAAGGTAAAATGCAGCCTCAAGCGCAAATATATGTGCAGAATCAGACGCTGAAATTTGAACCGCAGTACATGCAGCGAGTAGTACAGCCAGAGCGGCAAGAACAATATATGCAGGAAACTGCACCACTCTCGAGATATAGTACTCAGGGCAGTAACCGGTGCAGCGAAGATAACAAAACACGTAACACTGGGCTTGTCTTTCAAAATAACAACAGCGAGGAAAAAATGACAGCCAATGAGCACAGCAGTTCCATTTGGGGAAACAGTGCTGGAGATCATTCGCTTCAAGAAACAAATGATATCGAGATAGATGACGAGCAAGACCACAATACAGATTTAGCTGCAGATATTAAAAGCCAGGAGTTTATGATAATCAGCAGAAAAAGCACTATGGAAACTCCGGACCCTAGGAGCGCTTCAAACGAATCCTCTCTTTTTAACACTCACACAGTTTCTACAAATCCTTCTACAGTGCCCCCATCTACTCTAGATTTACCTAGCGGTGGAAGCAATCTGTTCCCAAAAGTTCGGCCTCCTGTCCCAGCTCCATCTACTCTATCCTCAAAAACACCAGACCTCAGCCTTGGCACTGCAGATCCAAAAGCATCTTCACAATCAAGGTCAATCCCTGCAAATTCATCAATGCCTACGGTCTGGAAAATGAAGTTCAACCAAACTGAGGCTAAAAAAGTCCCAATCCAACAACACAACATCATCAATCTATCTCAGAAAATGATTCCATTACAGGTTATGGGTATAAAACGCGAAAGACTACCTACAAATACGCATGGCATGTATGGCTACTTGTGAGATCCACTGTTCGCCTAGGCTCTGTCATAACTACTAGTATATAAACACTACGCTTGATATATATGTGTAATTTCATATTTTTGAAAAGCCCGCGCCAGGTCATCTTCTAGAAACTGACACGCCGCACGTCAGTTTGAAAAGCTTCTTTTAGAAACACGCCGCGTTAACTTCGTATGTGGTGATAAATTATTCGTGTTCACGTGCGGCATTTTTCGTACCGTTTGTTCACGAGATTCGGCTTAGCAGACATAAGTCGATTTTTCGCCCACATAGTTTAAAAATAGAGTATGACAGCCAATAGTTTAAAGCCTTGAACACTCAAGGCACGATATCTGTTTCAAGGTACGGCTCTGATTTTTACATTTATAGTGAAGGTTATTTATATTGCTAGACAATTGAATAACTGTTGATCAAAGTAAAAAGCTACTTTAGGTGTGTTATAGTCGGTTCTAGGTGAATGATACTGTACATATACTAAGTTGCGATTGATCTTATTGGAATTATAATTATAACGATAGTTAAGAAGGTGTAAAGAAAATACAAGAGGAATAAATCTGAAATTAATAATGCGATTGTTGTTGTTGGTGTGTTTTCTCTTAGGGATGCTAAGAAATGGGGTCGTTGAAGCGAAAAGGAAACTTTCCGCCACTTCAATGGTCACTTGTATGGAAAACTCCCAGCTACTGGGTAATACATTCAACGTGGTGTTTGATCCCGATGACATGACATTACACTTTGATCTTGATATTACGACGGAAATTGACGGGAACGTGCTTGCAGAGGTGGAAGTATGGGCTTACGGATTCAAGGTTATCAAAAGAGATATTGAGATGTGCTCGTTAAATTGGAAACAATTCTGTCCATTGGTACCGGGTAACATTGTCATTAAAGCTACTGAGAAGGTGAGCGAAGAATATGCAAATCAGATTCCCGGGATTGCTTACCAAGTCCCAGATATTGACGCTTATTTAAGGGTTGGCGTTGTTAATATGGCCAACAATGCGCCTGTAGCTTGTATCCAAGCTTTTTTCAGTAACGGGAAGACCGTCTCGCAGACAGGGGTGAAGTGGGTGACGGCAATGATAGCCGGTTCGGGGTTGCTAGTGTCTGCGATTTTATCTGCATTTGGTAATTCCAACGCTGCATCGCATATTTCTGCGAACTCGATTTCACTTTTCCTCTATTTCCAATCGGTTGCAGTTGTTTCCATGGAGCAAGTCCACTCAGTACCGCCAATTGCTGCTGCTTGGTCTGAGAACTTTATATGGTCTATGGGACTTATAAGGGTGTCTTTTATGCAGAAGATTATTAGATGGTATGTCCAGGCGACAGGCGGTCACCCTACCGTCCACCTAATATCCAACGATATGTCTGTGCTTGCTCAGAGATCATTGGACTACCTAACCAGCGTCCCTGTATTAGGGAGCTTAGTGAAGCGTGCCGAGGTCCTTTATGGAAACGAAAACACTTTAATCTTCAGAGGTATTAAGCGGCTGGCTTATAGAATGTCAATTGAGAACACCGCCGTTGTATGCACTGGTATAATTTTCTTCCTTCTATTTGGGTACGTGCTTGCAGGATTGATTATTGGGTTCAATTTTGGTTCCGCTTTTGCAGTTAAACGGGGCTGGTTACGTCATACCACATTCAAGGACTTCCGTCTGAACTGGAAAACAGTCTTGAAGGGAGTCCTTTTGCGTTACATCTTCCTCGGTTTTACACAAGTGACCATATTATGTTTCTGGGAGTGGACTCAACGCGATTCCCCTGCGGTCGTTATTCTATCGACCATTATTCTATTTGCTACTATTGGAATTATGGTATGGGCAGCCTACAGGAGTATTTCTTTTGCACGGAAATCTATAATAGAGCATAATAATCCAGCTGCTGTTCTTTATGGTGATAGCAATATTTTAAACAAATACGGTTTCTTCTATACCATGTACAATGCTACTCATTACTGGTGGTCTTGTGTTGTGCTAAGTTACGCTCTACTTAAAGCGATCATGATTGCATTCGTCCAAGTATCTGGAAAAGTACAGGCTGTATTCGTCTTCTTATTTGACATATCATATTTGATTGCTTTAATCTATTTCAAGCCATACCTTGACCGTGGAACAAACATTCTCAACATTTTTATTTCCTCAGTGACTGTTGCAAATTCTTTCTTGTTCCTCTTCTTTTCTGACATATTCGGCCAACCAGGCTCAGTCAGTTCTATAATGGGATGGGTTTTCTTCATTGTAAACGCTGCATTTTCTTTTATCCTGCTAATTATGGTGCTGGTGTACATTGTCCAGGTTGTTTTCTCTGAAAGTCCTGATCTAAGGTTTAGACCAGCCAAAGATGATAGAGCTTCATTCCAAAGAAAATCTGTATTCTGTGGAATTGACCATTCCGCAACTCAAGAGCTACACGCATTAGGTCAAGCAGCTCAGGCTCACAATAAGAATTGGGAGGAAGAGCTACAGCATCGCAGAAAACTTGATACGGATCCAGAAGCACATATAGACATGCAAGATTCAGAGTTAAAGACATTTGATGATGACAACCGCTTTAGAAAACTGTCGGTTAGTAACATCATCAGGAAGCTTTCCTTAAAACGTAATAAATCCACAAAGTCTGCAATGTCTATACCGGCAGAGGATCCAGCCCTGCTGTCGCCATATGATGCTCCTATTTCAGAGAAAACTTCTTATTAATCAAGCCAAATATAAAGGATAATTTCTTATCCTTCTAGTGGGATTCAAATGATTTAAACTCGATTTGGTTCGAGTTAAAGACGAAGAGGAAGTCTATGAAAACCTCAACACATTGACAAACCAGTAGAAATTTCATTGCATACTACGAACTTTGTTTATAAAATTTGAAGTGATCGAACCTTCAAATGTCTAGAATTTACCAACACATGGTTTCAGCTGTTTACCATTGACAAATAAAACGCTACTCAAATTACATTATGATTTTATGGTACAGTATGAGACCATACTAAAAGAGTAAATTTCATAATATCCTACTGTAATATACATATGTATAGTCTTATATATAATCGTCAGTACTATATTTACTTTTGGCGTTTTATTCATTTTCTTCAAATGGATCTGTCACTTGGCATCCTACCGTGTATTTACTTTGTTGTTCGGCAATCTGTGGCTGACCATATTCAAAGGTTTCTCGAACAACAGTTAAATTGTCCCATAACTCCTTTATTTCTCTTGTAGCTTCATAAGCTTCTGGTCCTAACATTGTTAGTATTTTATCAGATATACCGAAGCGATCCCATGTATTCCTTTTCCACTGTGACGCCGATTTCTGTAATCTGTACAAGGCTTTTCTGGAGAAGCCCGGTTTATTTGTATTTAATGCCATATAAGATTTAAGGGAACGGTGAAAAGATAAAAAGGGTTTCAATATACTTTTAGTCTTTTCCTTTAATCTTGAAATAGCTAGTTTTTCATCTTCTCCGTATGTATACAGCTCCCTTACCTCCAATTCTTCGTACCATGGTCGTTTACTGCTATTCCTCCAAAAGTCAAAGATCGATGAGAACTGATCCTCAAGAGGAGCTCCCCAATCAATTCGTCCCTGATTTTGTATGTTTATAGGCGTTTCAAAGAATGGAATTATTTTTTCCACTTGCATTTTGTATATTTGACTTACTAGGGGAATTTTACTTTGAGACCTATAATTAGTCCAATACTGTTGGTAATCTGAAGACATTAAAGGCTGTAATGGTATAGAATTTTCTCTTGTGCAGACTCCAGAGACGTTAAGACTACCCTTTTCCGGAATAGGTTGTTTAAGGTCGAGATGGTCATTCATGTTTTCCACTAGTTTTGCCTTAACATCAGATGTAACATTACAGTGGAATATACCACCCACCCAAGTATCCGGCAAAAATATATCAAAAGTACGCTTGGCATATTTCTTTCTTCTTGCTAGCTTGAAGCAATTTACCTCATTAAGGTTTAATATAGCCTCCTCTTTGATAGTATTACCGACCGTCGGCGCCTTGTTATAAATGCAAAACGGCATATTCCAGTCAATCTCATCACCTAACCCATGCTCAATTTGAAATTGCAAGATACCATCACGGCAATAACTCACCTTAAGTGTTTTTCGTGCCTTGAAAAACCGATGATTAAATGAGTAAGATTTGTGAAATCGAAATCCAGTGAACTTCGGTGGAATAGGTTGTAGGATTTTAGGTAATTTCTTAACCCTAAACAACGACTGAAAAGTTTGCGAGAACATCGATTTATTTGGAGGAGCAATACAGATAGGATCCGAGGTAAATGCAACTGGATAGGCCTTTACGAAGGTTATTAGCCACAAAGAAACTGCTGTAATGCATAATAGTGTCCTCATTACCAAAGATCGTTAATGACAGCAGCATATATGGAGTGAAGCTTTACTGTCAAACAAATAATGTAGCAATTTTATTTTAGTAATCAGTTAATATATCAATCGGTCATTATTGTAGTTCCAGTATATGCTGACCATTTTAATATTAATCTTGTGTCACTGACGTCCATGAAGTTAACAAACGTCACTGTCGCAAGTAAATATAAGTTACCCTGTTGTCACTATGTACGACCTTTCATGGAGATGTAAAAATAAAGCTGTCCTCTAAACAAACGTCTACGTATATTGATAAATAATGCATCAAAAGAGAGAATTGCTGTAGTTTGAAAGCATCAAAAGCTAGTAATGAAACTGGATACCAAGGTATGTGGTATAGTAGCCTAATTACATTGCTTGTAAGAACATTTGTTGGGGATCTCAGTTATTGTTATTGCTGTTTACCGATAGTAAGGGCGTTTTTGCCACTGAGTGGAGATATGGCCAGATAGTCAGATCTATTGATGGGATGTTCAGAATTGAGCATTAAGGTGAATTTTTTACTAACTTATATTGTCTAGAAAGCTTTTGTCAAAAGAACTGACAGGGTCAAGGGAATTGACTTTCATCCTACTGAACCGTGGGTGTTGATAACCGTATACTCTGGTCGCGCCGAAATCTGGAATTATGAGACTCACTCCGAGGTAAGGTCTATAACAGTATGTGAGGCACCTATTAGAGCCGGTCGCTTTATACCCAGAAAGAATTGGATTGTTGTTGGCAGTGATGACTTTAAGATTCGCGTTTTTAACTACAATACAGGAGAAAAGTTGGTTGATTTTGAAGGACATCCAGATTATATTAGATCTTTAGCGGTGCATCCCACAATGCCTTATGTCTTGTCTGCATCTGACGATTTAACTGTGAAGCTTTGGAATTGGGAAAAGAATTGGGCTTTGGAGCAAACCTTTGAGGGGCACGAACATTTTGTTATGTGTGTTGCATTCAATCCCAAAGATCCCAACACCTTTGCTACGGCATGTTTGGACCATACAGTTAAGATATGGTCCCTGAGCCAAGAAACTCCCAACTTCACTTTGAAGGCACACGCTGAAAAGGGTGTTAACTTTGTCGACTACTACCCGTTCCAAGACAAGCCATATTTGATTACATCTTCAGACGATAAGACAGCTAAGGTTTGGGATTACCAGACGAAGTCGTGCGTTGCCACCTTGGAAGGACATATTTCTAATGTTTCGTACGCTGTTTACCACCCCACTTTGCCTATTATTATCTCTGGATCTGAAGATGGTACTATAAAACTGTGGAATTCTAATACTTACAAGCTTGAAAGAACTTTGAGCCTAGGACTAGAAAGAAGTTGGTGTATAAACACTCATCCTACAGGGAAGCGCAATTTTATTGCATCCGGTTTTGACAATGGGTTTTCTATTTTGTCAATCGGTAGCGATGAGCCCAAGATTTCTTTGGATCCAGTCGGCAAGCTAGTGTGGTGTGGTGGTAAGAACTCTTCTGCAACGGATGTGGCTACTGCTGTTATTAAAGATAGCGAAGATATTGCCGATGGTGCTATATTACCATTACAAACTAGAGAATTGGGTGTTGTTGATGTTTTCCCACAGTATATAAGGCATTCACCAAACGGAAGATTTGTAACTGTCATTGGTGACGGTGAATTCATAGTCTATACTGCTCTAGCATGGAGAAACAAAGCCTTCGGTAGGTGTCACGACTTCGTGTGGGGTACAGATTCCAATAGTTACGCTTATATTAGTGAAAGTGGAGAAGTCAAATTGTGCAAGAACTTTAAGGAGGTTGCAGGTTGGTCAATTCCATTACAATTTGGTGCTGAAAAACTCTTTTCTGGTAACCTATTGGGTGTCAGCGCTGATGGCGCCTTATACTTCTTTGACTGGGAAACTGGAGCTCTAGTTAGAAAGGTAAACGTCGATGCACGTGATGTTGTCTGGTCGGACAATGGAGAACTATTAATGATATTACCATCCGGATCTAGTGACTTCTCAAATCCTTTTGTATTGGATTATTGCAGTGCAGTGTATGAAGAAGCTGTTGCTAACGGTACCCTCGATCCAGAGGAGGGTGCAGAAAGCGCTTTTGAGGTTCTTCATGATGTTAAAGAAGCAATTACTTCAGGTAAGTGGGTTGGAGATGTTTTCCTATATACCACTACTACAAACAGATTAAACTACTTCGTCGGTGGTAAATCCTATAATTTGGCCCACTTTGACAAAGAAATGTACTTACTTGGGTACTTGGTCCGTGACAATAGGGTATATTTAACTGATAGAGAAATTAATGTGTATGGGTACAAGATTTCCATTGAAGTGCTAGAATTCCAAACTTTAGTTTTAAGAGGGGAAGTTGAGTCGGCTAGAGAATCCGTTTTACCAAATATTCAAGGAAAGGATAATCTATTAAAGGTTTCTAGGTTTCTCGAAGGGCAGAATATGTTGGAGTTTGCCCTCGAAGTTTCTCCAGATCAGGAACAACGGTTTGATTTGGCCTTAAAATTGGGATCGTTAACATTGGCGCGTGATATCATTGCTGACAGTACCAACGAACACAAATGGAGAACTCTCGGTGACGCCGCGTTAAAACAGTTTAACTTTAAAATGGCAATCGAGTTTTATAGAAACGCCAATGACCTCGAGTCACTCTTTCTATTGCATTCGTCTTTCAGTAACAAGAAGGAATTAATTGCTATTGCAGAGGAAGCTAAGAAGGCTGGGAAATACAATTTGGCCTTTAATGCCTACTGGGTTGCAGGTAACATAGAAGGCTCTACAGACTTGCTCGTAGAAAGCAAGAGATTTTCAGAGGCAGCTATACTTGCATCCACTTACGGCTCAAAGCAAGATGAAGTCGCAGACATAGTTGAAAAATGGAAAGAGAGTCTCCATTTGGAAGGCAAGAAGGTCATAGCGGAAAGAATTGAAGTACTTGATAAAAATGCTTCTCCTCTTCAACGCGATTCTTTAATTGATATTGACGATTCCGAAAAGCTACCCAAGGGTGAGAAGACCACTAAGGATACAGCTAAAGACGTTCAACAAGAATGATGACAATGAGGATTGATATAAGTACATAGTATATATCACGAATATATATACCATATATGCATCTATAAAAGTGAAATAACCAATCCACGTTTAATTCCGGTGCTATTTACATGTATAATCTATCAGTTATGGGTATCTTCAGAAGGCATTAAATGCTAAAAACCTTCACCTTATCCACATCTTTCCGTTTATTTAACCCAACAAAGTAAAGTTCCTTTGATTCATCTCGACTAGCTTTAGGTTTGAACCGCCGTACGCTGCGAAATACCTGCTTCATCCGCTTTTCTAAGAGATTGTCTTCTTTCCCGGTATACAATTTGCATACAAATGACCCATCCGGCTTTAGCAAGTCAATCGCACACACCAGAGCTGCATCACAAAGGTCCATTGACATATAGTGGTCTTTTATTGCAACACCTGTAGTATTTGCCATCCTATGATACGCTGCATTAGTAAAATTGTTCCAAAAGCCAGTTGTTTGAGGCCACGGTTCATACATATCGCTGATAATCACATCCAAAGGGTACTTTATTAGGGGCTGTGTATTTTCCTTGCTTAAATTCGTGTTCCCGAGTTCTGCCTCAAGCGCTTCCTGGAAGTAACCATGGTTTTTATGCAGGTCATCTTCCATATTTAGCTGATAATGTCTTGAAAAATAGAGACGCACTAACTCATGCGTTTTACTAGACAAAATGTTGGCCTGAATCGAACTCACACCTTTCGGAGGAATACAGGGCAGTATATCAACGCCCATGACCTGTCCATCCGGACGCGTTCGACTATAGGCTACCTGTGACCACGCTCCAGGCGCAAATCCCAGATCTAAAACTTTCTGCGCGCTATTCTCCTTGAAGATCTTGAAGCGATGGTCTATCTCCATCAGCTTAAAAGCTGCTCGAGAACGTAATGATTTTACTTTAGCCTCATTTGTGTAGTGATCGGCTTGCTGTCTCGATACCCACCGGGCAGACGAGTTAAAACGACACCAAACAAGACCTCCTCGGCATCCCCTACCCAAAGATCCCAATGCTAAACTTTTGGTAACTATCCTGGTACTCATCTATACTCCTCATGTACACATCGTCAACTCATCGACTTCTATGCGTATCTCCATATGTGCCAACTTTCCGATTCCTGTTTAAAACCAAAAAAGCCAAGAACTGCACAGCACAACCAAAAGATACAGCACAACTGAACTACATAAATGGCTCCAGCCTCATTCGGAATGTGCCAGGAGATATTCACAAAGCTATAACAGCACCTAGACCCTATATCTTGCTTATAGAGAGCTGCCTCTCTACACCCGTACACCGCTCCAGTTTAGAAACTTGGTTTTCTGCACTTCTAGCAAATGATTTATATTGTAATGAATGGGTTTTAGAGCAGTCCCGAGTTTAAACTTTTCGAAATTTTAACCGTACTCAAAAATTTTCAGTTAAAGATCTACTGAGGCAGAGTTCTCTTAGTTCACTACCTATTCACAATAAAAACTGTATAGTCGCAAGCCTTCTTACGGACCACCAAATACTTTGGAAGACTAACATAGCAGCAATGTCTAAGATTACTACCACTCACGTTAGAGACAACGTTAAGGAGTTGCTCAAGTACTCCAACGAGACCAAGAAGAGAAACTTCTTGGAAACCGTCGAATTGCAAGTCGGTTTGAAGAACTACGACCCTCAAAGAGACAAGCGTTTCTCTGGTACCTTGAAGTTGCCTGCCTGCCCAAGACCAAACATGTCTGTTTGTATCTTCGGTGATGCTTTCGATGTCGACAGAGCTAAGTCCTGTGGTGTCGATGCCATGTCCGTTGATGACTTGAAGAAGTTGAACAAGAACAAGAAGTTGATCAAGAAGTTGGCTAAGAAGTACAACGCCTTCGTCGCTTCCGAAGTCTTGATCAAGCAAGTTCCAAGATTATTGGGTCCTCAATTGTCCAAGGCTGGTAAGTTCCCTACCCCAGTTTCTCACAACGATGACTTGTACGGTAAGGTCACTGATGTTAGATCTACCATCAAGTTCCAATTGAAGAAGGTCTTGTGTTTGGCTGTTGCTGTTGGTAACGTTGAGATGGACGAAGACACTTTGGTTAACCAAATCTTAATGTCTGTTAACTTTTTGGTTTCCTTGTTGAAGAAGAACTGGCAAAATGTTGGTTCCTTGGTCATCAAGTCTACCATGGGTCCAGCTTACAGATTATACTAAATAAGTTTTCGTAGCATATCTATCCTGTGTAAATTTTAATCAGTTTTGACTGCTCATCGCTTTTTTGCAGTGGTTGTGGATTTGCGTCACGGCCCTGAGCGATAACTATTTTCTCCACACACGGGTTTAATCTAGACACCATCGCTTAACTACAAAACCTGGAAGCTAAAAATAAAGTTTAACTTGAACAATAATATCCATTATTCACTATTTCTACCAAGCATCAGCTTATAACTACTAAACCGCGGGAGTGTTGGCGAAAGTGTCTGGTGTGCGTGTGTGAGAGTGTGTGTATGTCTGCATGTCCCAAGATAGCCAAAAATGATAAGAACTCCACCGCTAGACAGTGGTTGCAGTAGCATTGCAATCGATGAAATGGACTTGGAGGATGAGGAAGCTACGGTGGAAGTACCGCTAAAGCTGAAGCGAAGTATCTCCAATAATTTCCCTGATTTGGCTGTAGTTCACAGAAAGGCGAGGGTAACCAGCCGCGTAACAGATAGCCAATCTAAGAAAGAAGTTGAGGAATTGTTAGAGCATGCTGCAGAATGGAATAACTTAATGGCGTGCAACTTGAGTGTTGGCGACAGTTTCGGGAGTGATTTGTTACAGAAGGGCTGGCCCCGGAAACCAGATAACATACCGAATGTCCTAGACGAGTTGGAGTCCGAGGAGGTGCTTAGCTGGAGCACTATCTCGACACCGGGTTCCATGAGGTGCATTAACGCGGGGCTTAAAAGTAGCCACGTCGAATACGACGATTTTCTTTCTCGTGAAAGAGCATTACAGCTTTTGAAGGAGGATACCGCTGCGATCCTAAGCCTCTCTGAAGGCCAGCGATGCGATAATAGCGATATCAGCCCGTTTGAGATGCGAACGGCTGCGACCGTGACGTTTGAGGAGTATCTCGATCGCATCAACGCTAAGTGTCATTTCGGGGCTGAAGTGTACCTAACTGCTCACTGCTTGTTCCAAAGACTTACGATGCAACAATTGGATTCACTTGATAATGAAAGACGCTGGCACGTCAAACGACCAATAACACTTTTTCATGTCCACTACTTGATCGCCGCACTAGTGCGAGTATCAGCTAAAATTGTTAATGACTCTATACATTCTCACGAATACTTCAGTAGGGTCTGCGGTATATCCAAGAAATTACTAACGAAACTAGAACTCTCCTTGATTCTGGCAATCCACCAGGAAGGATTAAATATCACCACTGAGTGTCTTAAAACCCCAAATATCATCCACCAGCAATTGCAGGCCCAGCCTTCTGAAGCCCAAACTAATGCCCAGGCGTGCTTGCATTCAAGCACCCATGAAACATCTTATTAATGGACTATGTGTACTGCTGCTAGCAGCGAGGCCGTCATAGACGACCTCTGTATTTAAAATATCTACAGTTAATTGTTAATTGTTCTATGGCGGGCTAGCCAGTAATTGTTAGTAACAGCTACTGCCCACATAGATTTCAACATGAACAAAACACAACCACTATTTAGAGGTAGAAATACTCTCTTAGACCACATCTAGAAGCCAGCGATAGGCTACTCAGATACGACCAATTGAACGATATAAGTAACTAAAAAAAAGAAATGCACTATCACCGCGCGAAGGTTTTCTTTCAAATACAATTAACACTAAGTTTAGGACAAATAACTAATCCCTAGCAGTTCTTTCAGTATAAGTACATTAGCAAGCTCCATATACAGTAAATTGTTATTAAAGATGGCATTTTGGGATATATTCGGTTGGGTCAGAGACATGTTGTCGTCTTTGGGCTTATGGAACAAACACGGTAAACTATTGTTCCTAGGTTTAGACAATGCTGGTAAAACTACCCTTTTGCATATGTTAAAGAATGATAGATTGGCAACACTTCAACCTACCTGGCACCCTACTTCCGAAGAGTTGGCGATTGGTAACATCAAGTTTACGACTTTTGATCTAGGAGGTCATATTCAAGCTCGTAGATTATGGAAAGATTACTTCCCTGAAGTGAACGGGATTGTGTTCTTGGTTGACGCAGCTGATCCAGAGAGATTCAATGAGGCAAGAGTTGAGTTGGATGCTTTGTTCCAGATTGCTGAGTTGAGAACTGTTCCATTTGTGATCTTGGGTAACAAGATTGACGCCCCCAATGCTGTCTCGGAGACCGAGTTGCGTGCGGCGCTCGGGTTGTTAAACACTACTGGTGGTGCTCGTATTGAAGGCCAGAGGCCTGTTGAGTTGTTTATGTGTTCTGTTGTGATGAAGTCTGGTTACCTAGAGGCCTTCCAATGGTTATCACAGTACATTTGAATCTTGTGTCCTAATAGTGGTTTAAGACTGGCTACAACAGAAAGATGATATAGATATCGATATCTCATCCGATTTATAGTACATTATGCTATACATATAAACGATGATCTATTGAATGTTTAATAAGCTGCAGACCTGCTTTAGGCGGGCGATAAGTAGCTGCAATCTATAAATATATTTGTATAAGAAGCTCACCTCTTTTTCCTTGCCGATCCAGAGTGGTCATCATCGTTAGTGTGCTGCCTCTTTTTGCCTGTTGCGGAGAAGTAGTCTTTCCGCTTCTGCTTTTCCTTCTCGGCCTTGGCTTCTTCGGCCTTAGCTAGTCGCTTCAGCCTCTTCTTTCCGTCTTCTGCCTTCTTAGCTTTACGCTTTTCTTCTTTAGCATTGGCTAGAGTGAAGACCTTCTGCATGAAGGACCGCGATTTCTTCTCATTACCACCCAGTACGACAGCTCTCTTTGCTAGATATGTCTTCTTCTTCTGTGGCTTCATTTGGTGTATCTGAGATTTGAAAGGCAAGTCTTTCTGAATTGACCTAGGAACCTTTAGACCGTTGAAATGCCTTTCAGCCCTTTCAACCTTCTTGTAGGCGCTATCCGGATTTGATGGAGCTGCAAGGCCCTGTTCAGCTCTAATTTGGCCGACCAGTCTTAAACCTTTCCACTCTTTTTTTTCCTTCATCAATAACGATGTAACAGGGTTGTAGAACCTCTTGACTTCAACAGGGTACCAAGTTCGTAAAATGATAATGTCACTCATCAAGATCTTGTCTTCGAATGTTGCTCTAAAGTGGCCTTCTGGTTTAGATAATGCCCTTTTAATTTCACCACGAATCCCAGAGACAGTTTTTATCTGGGCACCTTCGAACCTAGCGACCTCCATAGCGCTTGAGAACATATCCTTAATAAATGCAGTGTTTCTAAAAATTTTGTAAGGGTATCCAACCAACTTCAGCTTCTTCACAATTTCCACACTACTGTCGATCTCTTCAACAATACCGGTGGAGGCGATTCTGAAACTACCTGTGGTTTGACTATTGGCGACGATTTGAACACCACAGAAAGTGGTATTTGGGGAACATAATGGTCCGTAGAAGCTCGCAGTACAGTAAGCGTGCTCAGGTGTATATTTCAACATTCTTGTCCTGGTACGTGAGTCAGATGTAGTATAAATTGGCATAGTTTGGAATCTCCTCCAACCTAAAGATACAACCAGTGGGTCATTTGTCTTTAAAATCTTCTTGTGCCAACGATGTCTTCTTATTCTTGCATTTATGATTCCGAATTTTAATTCAGTGGCTAGCAAACCACCTAGCACTATTGGGAATTTAGGATCTAGATTCTCAACAAATTCCATTGGAAGTTTATCAAATACAATACGCACGTAGCTGCCTGCTTTAAAACCTTCGATACGTTGACGTTCCTCTGGGGTCATAGAAGATAGTTCGGCATTGTTGATTTCTAATTGCTTGGCTATCTTAGCTTTTTGAAGCTCATACCATGTGTCATACTCGTTATCAGGATCATCTTCTTTAAAGTTATCGCCCTCTTCCATTTCAAACTGTAGTCTCAGCTTCTCTTTTTTGGCTGCATTCAAGCTACGCTCCTCATCCTGGGTGAGATCCTTCTTCTCTTCAATCTCGAAATCTGCAAAGGAATCGTCAGATTCATTATCACTCTGTTCTTCTTCTTTATCAGCAGTTTGTGCTTCCTCATTTGCTTCCAAATCTTCAAAATCACCGTATAACTCTTCCTTTTCGTCACCATCTTCTTTTTGATCCGAAGAGGCCGTCTCCATATTTGGTGCCCCAATAAATCTATTCTTGATAGCATCAATGGTTTGCCACTTCATTTCTAATTCTTCGATGCTATCAAAACGTTGAGCGAAAACTTCAAGATCGAATGGATTAAAGGCTTTTGAAGAATCCTTCTTAAAGGAACCTTTCTTGGTGAAAAACTCCTCTTCGGGATCTTCTTCTATGGCTTCCTCGATTTCAGTATTAGATAACTCACCTCTCCATCTTCTAATTGCGTCAGAAGGTTCAATGTTATCCATATAGATAAGCTTACCAATATCCCACTTGCGCTTCCTTTGTATCTGAGTATTCAGCTTGGAGGCTGTTGATTGCTCCCAAGTCATTTCATCATCAGTGGATGCATACTCGAAGTCGGAGTCATTTCCCTCACCAAAGTCAATTTCGACCTTTTTAGAAACGTATTCGGACCCATCGTCTTCTAATTTAGCGTTTTCGTCGTCATCAGATTCTAAACCATCAATGGCATCATCATCTTCTTGAATTGACTTGCCATAAATCTTAGGTTTTCTAAGAGATGTACGTCCCTTGTTGCCATTTTCAGGAGATAATTCGTTCTCTTCATCTTCCTCGTCGTCTTCATCACTTTCATCAGCCTTCGCGTGTATTTCTGTACCGTTGCTGAATAGTTGAAAACCAACTCCATCATACCTCTCGCTAACGCTCTTTTCAACATGCTGTAAACCGCTGAGTAGCTTTTCCCTTTCCCCCTTCTCTTCATCGGGGACTGAAGATTTATTTCCACCTATATCCACATATACTGCATCCTTGTCAATTAGCACGCCACCAACATCGGACATAGGAGCATATATAAGCTTTTGATTATCATCAAGTCTCTTACGTCTACGGCCTCCGGTTGCAGTAGATGTAGTTCCCTCCTCCTTCGCTCTTTCACGTTCATATTCTTCAAGCTTTTGTTGGAAGTGTGGAGTTGGACATGGATCAGGCAACTTTTCCACACTGCCGATGCTGTAATCACCAACACCAGCAATATGCACTCTAAAGCCTGGAGAACTAGGTAGTGCTGTACCGTGCAAGTAACCGTAGATTGCAACCTTCCTATCAATATGAGATCCCTCGGTCTCTATCAACTCTGGGTGGGTAAGGTCAGTTATACGGTCAGCCAACAGGTATGGATGCTCGTTTCTCCACTTCAAAGGTCTAAACTTCATGACACTTATGAAACGGGAAAGGTTGAGGATTTCACGATCAGGATAACGTCCATTAATGACACCGGATAGGTAGAACAATTTCGCACCCTGGTAAACTTCGGTCCAAAACCTATGCTTTAATCTCTTCTTGGATGCACGGAGAGTGGACTGGGACTTAAACAAATCTAAATGGGTTGCAACTCCCAATACACGAGGCATACCATGGTGCTGTGCCAAATTCAAAAACTCCATAGTCTCCATTTCAAACCCAAAATTTCCATCAATCATCAGCAACACAAGATCAGCAATCTTAGAAATATCAATCATTGAATTCAAATCATCCGCTGGACACTCCAAGAACGTTAGTCTCCGTCTTTTTCCTGAAACCACGGTGACAGGCCCATTAATCTCATTCAGCGTGCTTTTCGTTAATCTACGAACTAGAGATCTGATTAGTGTCGTCTTTCCAGTACCCGGAGGACCCACCACAGCAACAATAACTGGAGGAGGATCATCATCTGGAGTACGATCTACCATGGGCACATGCAGCTTTTTTTCATTTTTATCACTAGTACGCTGCATGGCCTTCGCCATCTTCCCTGGTGCAGAAACAGCGAAGGCCTTTGGATTGTGACCTTGCACATGACGTTTCGTCACAGCCTTCTTCTTCCTATGCTCCTTATTAGATTGCTCCATAAAGGCTTCCTTGGTTTATAGTTACTGTTCTGCTTCTTTATTGGAGGGTTCGATGAGATGAGCTAGCTGTATAACAGATTTTTCACCAAAAAAAGAAATCCATTTATCACGTGCTAGTCACGTGTGGTTGCGAATCAGCAAGTTTTGCTCAGCGGCAGTCTAAATATGTTCGTAAGATTGGGGGATACTTTATTTACCATAATGCCTATAAAGATAGTGGACTAGGACCTGAAGGTTTTCTACTAAGAAGTGCAAACTGTTTCGGACTTTTGCTAGCGTTGTAATTACAATAATTCCTATTTAAAGGGATTAGGTTCTGGCTATAATTTAAATGGTATTATACAAGAGAAAACCTATTGTATTGCCAACCCCGAAGGCATTGCCTAGTAAGTTAAGTTGTCGAGTATGGCATATCAAGGAGACTGGGGAATGGTTTGTGACTTACCAGGAGTATTTGGATAGGATGGATTTTTATATGAAGCATTTTTTTACCTGTGAGATAACCGGGACTTCGTGCTTGACGTTTTTCGATGCATTGAATAGTGAAGAATATCAATTTAAAAATGTCGAAGAGAAATTTCCATTGAAGCTGCGAGAGCCAGTTGCGAGGTTTTTGCATTTTAACGAAGTTCGAAGATTGGACTTATTGGTTGAGCAGGTCTATGCGAAATTCAAGTCTGATTTCTTTCCTGGAGAGATTGTATATTTGAGGAAAAATCGTCAAGAAATGACACCTAATCCTGATGATTCGCAAGGAGATGGTGAGAGACAGATGCCTCAGGTAACTCAGAATGCTGTTGCTTCTAATAATAATGCACAACAGCTGCATTATCAGAAGCCCTATGTTATAAAAGAAAAGGCGCACTTCAACGCACTCATTGATCCAGTAACAAGGAAACAATTATCTCCAGCGTATTCCAAGTATATGTTGACCGAAGAAAATGCGGCCGCAAATTCTAACTACGTTATTTTTGATCAATCACAGATATATCGTGATAGGTCTACCTTCACGAAGCACTTGATAAAGTGCTTTTGTAAGATTACTTTACGACGCGCTTCTTCGAAGATTGGGGCACCTTGGTGTGTTAAGGAAGAATACTTACCTATATATGGTATAACGATGGAATGGCCTCCAGAGATGTCGAAATATAAAGATGATCCTGTGGAAACACGAGTGGCTCCTTCGACAGCTAAGCGGTCCTATGAAGAATTCGGTGCTGAAGAGTTGCCCTACATGATTGAAGAAAATAAGACAGCAGAATACTCCACAGTAGGTAACACAGGTGAAATTAAGAAAAGAGTAAAGAAAGAAGATGCTTATAATTCAAACCCAACAAGTAATGGAACTGGTTTAGCAGATGAGGACACGAAAAGGAGAACACAGGAGCAAGCGGACCAGGTGGGATCAGAATTTTCTATACAGGCAGATACTGTTCCAGTAACTTCTATTATGGAGGATATGATATTACCATATGTAGGTCCCCATCGGCCTTTATCCAGTTTGTCTATGTTAAACAACGAGTTGGAATACATACCAGTTAATTCTGGTGCTGAACAGTTCAATGAATTCCAGAAACTAATTCAATGCTATACTTTCTTGAATACGTTCAGTGAGAAATTATTTTTATCATACTTTACATGGGATGATTTTATTACTTCAATAAAATGTACTGACGTTAAATGTTTATCTGGGAAATACGTTGAAGTGCGGCTCACAAAAGGCGATAGGAGGGATAATAATGGAGAGATATCTGAAGATGACTCACTAATATTAGAGGGATGCCAAACGTTAAAACATCCATCGGTACCCAAGGATGTTTACGAATATATCAATTCAAAGAATAACGGTTATATTTCCTATGTAATACAAGAAGCCGATACAGTTGATGATACGTATCTGGATGCGATCAACGAAAATGGTAGTGCATTACTTGTGGAGTGCTTTGTAGCCCTTCTTAGGTTATTTTTGGATGAAGATAGTACCTGGAAAACGGTGGTTATGGAGAACTGGTACGACGATGATGATGCGAACCAGGATAAGTACGAAGAATTTGATAGAGTTGAACATTTAGATGGCAATAAAGAAAATAACAATCCTACAACCACTACAGAAGGTGGCACCTTACATTCGAAAAGTTCAACAGGAAGTCCCAATCAGAATGGGAATGAAAGCAAGGCAGAAAAGACTAATGGCAATATAAATGAAGAAGAAGATAGTCATTCTGAGCAAGAAAACAGTGAAGATTCCCATAACATTTCTAATCCAAAAATCGATAGCTTGCTGGAGAAATGCCTCAATTTTAGAAAAATAACTTGGTCTGAAAGGTTAACTAAAAGGCAGTTCCAAAATGGGTTTTGGATTATAACTCTATTGGGAATATACCAAGATTGTATGCATTTACCAATGTATACAGAATTCATTCACCATTTTATCGAGGCCGTCATCCCTAAGGAATCTACTTCCCAATTAAACAAAATTCTTTGGAGAAACTTTTGTAAGAACTTAACCAGTGAGCAGAAAGTGACAGCGATATGGATTCTAGTTGATTTGTGTTCGAACTTTTCGCAAGATATTAAAGATGCTGTCGAAACATCTATGGAATTGTGCGGAAAGATTCGTAGCGAGCGTTATAAGGTTGGGAGAGATTTAAAATCAGAATCTCAAAAACTGTCAGAATTGCAAGAATCATTGAAGAAGTTGCCAATTGAAGCAGCAGAAAGTACTGAAGCTGTTGAATTAGCAAACAAAATTAAGAGTCAGGAGGAGGCAGTTTCCCATCTACAGGATGACAAAGTTTATCTAGACCGAGTGTTATATGAGAACGATTTTCAGCGCCTAAGACCATTGGGTGTAGACAGATATGGGAATAAATATTACTGGTTAGAGTTTTGTGGCGTGCCTAGATCATTGCCACAAGATAAAGAAACTAAGGTCTCGTTGAAAAGTGGGCGGATCTGGATTCAAGGTCCTAACAGCTGGAACGCTTCATTTATTTTGGGAGTTTCTCAAGAGCAGGTTGATTCTTGGAACCATTTACGCTATTCATTAGGTGCAGCTGAAGCAACAAAGACGGTTTTCAAAGTATATCGTGCGGACGATGGAAGTTATAGAGCCTGTGGCACTAACTCAGACCAAGAAGATGTGGAATTGGTCAACGCAAAGGGTATCGTTACCACTACCGAAAAGCTAACTGCTTTGCAAAAGAAAATCATCGACGAAACACCAGAAGCATTACTGTTAACTGATTCTCAGTGGTACTGCATTAATTCGATAGATGACTATAACACGTTGGTTGACTGGTGGGATAACTGGGGAAGAAGAGAACATGATTTGCTTAAGCAAGTCAAGAGCATTGAAGCGGAGATATGCAGTAGTCTTGAACATGACTTACTATCCTCAAACATTCGGATGCAGCAACAAAATTTGAAGCAACAATTACAGGAAAATGAACTTATAGATGAAGAACTTCATATAAATAGCACTGATACTGAAGACGAAAATGATGAACAATTCAAAGACGACGAGCAGCTAGAGGCCATCGCAAATGAAATTATGAAACTTGACGATTCCTCAAAAACCAGGAAGATCTTGACAAGAATACGTGAACTGGAGCGTGAGCGCGATGCTTTACTGGCCAGAAAACGATCACTCGAAACTTCCAATAAAGCAAGCCCGCGTGTCCAACTACGGACAGAACGTAGGCGTTACAGGACAAGTCGTGATAAAAAACTAAAGCTCAAGGAAGAAATATTGACCGAGCTAATCAACCTTCCATTCACAGAACCACAAAATCAAGTAATTAAATGGGAGAATGAGGTAGCAAAAAAGTTTTGGAAAGTTTCTTTAACGAAGGGAGCAAATGGTAAGCCTAAAGTCGATGTGCAGCATTCAGTTGAGGATAAAATCTCCTCTGTTTTAAAGAATACGCTAAAGCATCAAGACTCGGCTGCAGCATGAACAATTCTTCTGTTTTTTCTAACGTGTTTCGTTAGGTTTTATGAGCATTAATGGTTATTGGCAAAATAACTGATAGAAGTAGTGCTCAAAATTAGGATTATTTAAAGATATTAAATTCTGCTGACGGTTTAAAAACAAGATCACACTAAATATATATTAAACTTGTATTATCAATTTAACTGAACTATAATTGTACTGATATCTGAGGTATTCATTTTGTCAATAGTTGCCTTATCGTTTCTTTTTTCATGAACTAAAATTTCATCGATTTTCTTTACACGATTGAAAGATGGCATCACATCGATACTAAACACTAATATCTGCACACTTGAAGCTCGCTATCCGTTCATCTTACGGTAACCAGAGTATTTTAACAAACATGCTTCCTAACAGATGCCATTATGGTGCTTCTCGCATATGTTTTAAGGCTTTACAAAGGCCCCAACTATTAAGACTCTATTCCAGCACTTCCACGAATAAATCTGAGAAACCAGATACTCCAGCGTCTTTAGTTCATAATAATACTCTAAAGCTGAAACCGTTGGATTTTACCAATAATGCTCCAGTTAATCCTAAAAAAAAAAGTCCTTTACTATCGACGTCAAAGTATGAATCTGCTACTTATGAACTTCCTAAGTGGAAAGAAGCGCTTGGTGAAATTGTTATCCGCGCTTTTGGCCTTGATATGGATAGGATTAGGGCTGGTCCTATTGCTGGTTCGTACTACTATGCTCTTTGTAAAGAACAAGGCCTGCAATATGAAAATGAGCCGTTATCGGATACAGCCAAGTTTTTCTATGAGGACCTGAAGCTTCCTCGTACCTTCTCACAATGGTTCCAAATTACTGCTCTACATGAGTGGATTCTTTTTGTTCGTATGAGAGCAATGCCCTTTAAATATGGAAGCAACTATCGTCAAAAATTGGTTGATAGAACCTTCTCAGACATTGAAACCAGATTGTTTGATGAAATGAACGTCAGATCTACCAGAATCTCAGACCAATATTTGAAGGATTTCCACGCTCAGCTAAGTGGTCTAGTGTTTGCATATGACGAAGGCTTTTTCACCGACGACGCTTGTCTAGCCGCTGCTTTATGGAGAAATCTTTTCGGTGGAAGGAAGAATGTCGATTTTGTCCATTTAGAAGCGATGGTAAAGTATGTGCGTTCACAACTCTATGTTTTAAGTAAGATGTCTGACAGAGAGTTTGCTTTGGGCGGATTCAAGTTTGTTCCACCAAATGAATCTGTTGAAGTGTTGACCGCTGAACAAGAAGCTGAAATGAAAGAGCGAGTGATAGAGAAGTACAGCAAAATTGATAGCGATCCAAACACACTACCAAGTGCAAAATCCAAGCTTTCTTATGAAAATTGAGAGAAGATATATCTTATTTTCTTCTCGCTGCTTTTATTCTGCAATATTTCTCTGTAAATAGGTTTCATATAAATCAAATACGTACTTAACGCTACATTCGAGTGACAGAAATAAGAGGTAATGGAATATCACTGCCTCTTGCAAGCTGGTACAATGCATCTAGGAACTCCTTTTGAAAGCTTCCGCTACCGCTGCAGCGTTCTGATGCAACCTTGCCGGCAACCTTATATACGATAACGGCAGATAAAACAGCACTGAATACCGAATGCGTATCTTGTAAACTGCCAACAAAACAAGCAATTGCAGTCCCTAAAGAGCAGCCAGTTGTGGTCACTGATCCCATTATGGGGATATTGCCTGCCGTTACCACATAAGCAGGTAAAGATGAGGAAGTGATGCCTGCTCCTGTTGATAGATTAAAAGTACATCCGATAGTCCCATCTATAACAATATCATTTTCGCCAGTCATAACCACAATCGTACGGTAACGATAAGCAACTCTCCTTGCCGCTTCTACTAAGGTCTCAACATTACCTTCTTCCGTAACTGTAGAGTCTACACCCCTCATTTGTCCACTGGACTTTTCATCCATTGATAGAATCTCACCAGCATTACCTTTAATGCAGGTGAACTGTGCAGAAGTCAGCACTCGTTGGTTGTACATTAACCTAACACTAGTAGCCGAGTATCCAACTGGATCATAAATAATCGGCCGCTGTTGCTCGTTATATGCCCTAACGGCTTCAAAAACAATAGAAGTATCTGGTAATGAACCTGTGTTCAACAGCAATACTGACTGGTTAATTTTCGCAAGCTCTTCAAACTCTTCTTTGTTTTTGGACATTATTGGTGAAGCTCCCAACGCAAGCGTAATGTTTGCACCAAAGTTTTGATGCACATCGTTTGTGATATGATGAACTAAAGGAGGTGCTGTCCTAATAAACTTAATATATTCATCAATATCGTTAGGATTGAATGTACTCTCAGCAAACACTCCAGGTGTGTACTTGAAGTGCCTCAGGTTAATTAGGTCTTTCAAACGTCTAGTTGCTTGTCCCGCATCCGGATCTTGCATTATTTCACTAACCACAGCTATCCCATCAACACTTCTGCATCCATTGGAACTCATCGACTGGATTAGAACCCGGGGAATATTATCTGGGTGCAAACCTCCGATTGCAACAGATCTGCAATATGCAGCCTTATGGTCTTCAAGCGCACTTAAAATCCTTGAAACACCGACAGTTCCCATCGGAGACTTCTTAGGATTCTTCTTGGTCAACGTAGGAAACACCATCCCGATACCAATGTAATCTACGAAACCTTCTCCCCATTTGGCCAACTCCTCCACTTCTTCAGGGTACCCTACACTTAGACCAATTATTTTGTCAGGACCAAGAAGCCGCCTGAGGACTGGGACTGGCATGTCGTCTTGACCAACATGAACACCGTCGGCATCAACAGCTAGGGCGATATCAACCCTGTCATTAATGATTAAAGGAACACCATACCTAGTACACAGATCTTTAAGATTTTGCGCACGCTTCAAAAAAGTTTTAGTATCGGTATCTTTCTCCCTCAACTGCACTAGCGTAACACCATTTTGCAACGCCTTCTCAACTTGGTATTCCAGTGTCTTTCCCTCCGGTAACATAGTGGAGTCCGTTACCAGGTATAATGAGTAATTGACATCATCCTTTGAAAACATAGCTTAGCAATTAGATATTAGTATTAGGTTCTGGATAGTATAGCGACTATTAACAAGTTTTATCTTCTCCTTTTATAGTTGTTGGTGATTTATGATATCAGTTTCCTGTTTATCTAATAATTCAATAAAACCTTACATTTTAGCGGGAAGTTGGTCATAAGGAAAACGATAACTATCAGCTTTACTAGGGCTAATATAGCATATAATGGTGAAGTTGACGCCTGCAAAGCTTATAGAAGCCCCAGTTTACTATGTGGACCACTTTCATACCAAGTACGATGTCGATAAGATCGTCATATTAAGAGATGGTGGCTTCGTGAATGATAAAGAAGTCATGCCAGAGACGTTGAAAACGCTTCCAGCGTTAACAAATATACTGGATTTTACGAATAATAACCTAGATGAATTTCCTAATCTGAATTATAAAACTAGTCTTCACACTTTACTGCTATCGAGGAATCAAATACGAAAGCTTGATGGATCGAGGCTACCGAAAAGTCTAGTGAATATAGCGCTGGCTATGAATAACATTGGAACTTTTGAACAGTTAAAAGGTTTAAAGAGTTTTCCAAAGACTTTGAGAAATCTCAATCTACGTGGAAACGTTGTTTGTCATCTCGATGGATATAGAGAAGTCGTAATATCTTATTGTCCTCAGTTAGAAGTTCTAGATGGAGAACGGGTAAAACTGGTCGAAAGGAAATCCAATCCAAAACTATTAGCTGATAGCAACTCCAAGCCTGCTTCTAATTTGTCAGCGTCGAAAGTTGAAGATAAAGATATTCAACTTATGGATCATGTTATTAGCAAGATGGATGACGCAACGATAGCAAGCATAAAGGAACAGCTGGCGAATGCACAGACGCTAGATGAGATAGAAAGACTTGAAAAGCTACTATCTGGGGGTGTATAACTAATTATCCGGTTTGATACAAAGTTTATGTAGTTACATCTAATTTTGACTAATCCATGGTCTTTGGAAAATCAGTTTCTGTTTCACTGAATGACTGGTCCTTCACCAGCGTTAGATTGGTGCCCATATCCTGCACTACAACGTTTGGAGAGCCGTCTTCATTAGCGGGAGATGGCTTTTTCGGATTCTTCGTTCCTTTTCTCCGGGGTTTAGTACCTGGTTGAAAGTTGATCTCGATGCGTAGTTTGTCGCAGTCGATATCTTGTAAGAGATGTTTCGATAGATTAAAGTCAACCGCAGGATGTTCCACTACTATATCAGTTTTTTCCTTGGAAATATAATTAATGTCATCTTTTGAAATGTAGCACCCATGACAAACGTTGTTGTACCAGTATATTGATACAGCTGTGGCACAATGGATGCATTTTTTGTTTGAGGACAAACAAACATTATCTTTACATTCGGCCTTTACCATACCATCCTGGTTTCCATTCTCAGCATTTAATTTACAGTATGTTTCGTATTCCTGTATCCTTAAGCCGATACTTGAATATCCATTGATTGTGGATAGCGTTTTGTAGTTTTTTATGTAGTGTTGCACCAACGATACGCCTGAAGAAGTCCTGGAATCTAAGGGTAGTGTATCTTTCATTGAGTCTGATTGCTTACTATGATGAGCGCAAACAATAATCGGTTTGATATTAAACTTTTCATTGCTATTCGGACCTGTGTTATATGCAGAGGGTTCAGAGTACTTCTTAAAGCAAAGCCTAAAATCTGGAGTATCTTGAGCACAAGTTACATGGAATTTGTTGCTGCATTTATCACATTGGACAAGTCCTCCGCCTTGGAAACTACAGATGCCGCATTTCTCGCCGTCATTTTTGAGCAGTACTGTCCCTATATTGTACAAAGGCTGATAGGTTTTGGGCAGCCCGAACTTTACGTCTGGGTTAAATATTGCGCATATAACATGACACCAGGAACCTGACATATCAAATTTAAGTGCATCAGGTATTGCCTTTTTGAGTTTCCTTTTAGCAGAATTATGATCAATTTCTCTTGCGTTACAAAGAGAACATTGGTAATTCGTGGATACTAATGGATTCCTATCATTGGAGCATGAGTCGCACAGCCATGAATTTTCGCCTGACTCGATGTTAGATGTATTATTAACGCCGTAACAGTCAGGATGAACATTTAGACCACAGTTGCAGCAAGTTAATTCTAAGTTTTCGGGTTGATTAAAGTCACCCATGCAGATACAACAGAAATCCCTTGGTTCGCCAATAACTTGCGTGGATAGATCCACAAGAGAAGATAAATTTGATTTAGATTTTCTTCCCGCTGTCTGAAGAGATGATTTAGTACTACCTGAGAATTTAGATGATCCGGATCCCTGCAATACGGCTCTATTGTTCTCCTTGCAATAAACTGGGTTAATTGAATTATATTCCCTCAAAATACCATCATAAAGCTGTGATTGTCTAATTATAGAGACACCACTGTCATTAAATGATAAAGATCTGTTGAGTTGTATGAGTTTATTATCGACTGCAGCACTTCGTGTAGCTTCCGAAGCTTTATGTTTATTATGGCTTGAGTTGCCCATTAACTTACCAAATAGATTGTTGTGTACTTCCTCGGGTATTTTAATAAACTCAAATTGGTTTTCAATGGTAATCTGTTTGCCTGATTTCGAATCACATAGCCCTGGTATTTCTAATTTAATTGTTCCATTGCCAAATGAGTTTTTCTGACTAGAGTTATATTTCCTCTTTTTAACAATGGGTTCAGCCTGAACGACGTTAGCACTACCTTCAGCATCTTGAATAGGATTGTTTGCGGTAGCTACTAAAGGTGCAGGTTTATCCTTTGTAACAGGTAATTTTAATGCAGATGTTCCATTTACCTCTTTCAATTTCCGTTCTTTTCTTCTGAGCCCTGCACTATGTTTGTCAATGTAAGCAGTTAATTCCTTAGCACCGCCTGAATCCTTTGCTATTGAAGTAATTGGTCTCTTAACCAATTTATTTAGTTGTCCATGAGCGCTCAAGCAGTTGCGTTTAATTTTGTTCAATCTATCAGGGTTCTTAAGCATATCGTATCTTTGTTTTACAATCAATTCAGCGTCTTGAACCAATTCCCATTCAAGCATTTTCGTTAGAGCTTGAGAAGGACAGCTCTTTATCAACTTTTCGTTAGGATCATCTAATAACTCTATTAATGCTGTCTGCATATTACTTGTGCTGGAACCCTTTAGCTTTTTCAAGACTTCAATAGGAGGCTGCCATTTGACCGCGTACCTTCTCCATAATCTTGCACAACGAATGCATAATGCATTCAATTTTTGTTCTTGTGGAGGACTCAAGCGTGATGATGATTTGCCTGAAACAATAGTCTTTTCATTCACTCCAACCTTCATTCTAGATTGAACATTTTCGTCGTCCGATCCACCAGTTACTCGATACCACAGAGGAGAATAGTCAATTTCACAGAACATGCACTGGAAACAAGTTTTTACCTTGTTTATTTTCTCAGAGTCAAAGGATGAATCGTCAACATGTTTCCATTGAGGCTCTAAATCATCAAGTTTATCAGGTGTCTTTCTCTTTCTTTTCCTCAAGTCTTCTAATTCCTTACCAGTAGCTGAACCTTGTGCAGTAATCTTATTTTTGTTCTTATTCTTGCTTCTTCCTTTAAAATTACCCCAAATCTTCCTTCCGTTCTCTGTTTTCTTCCAATTGTAATAGAACCTAACAATCATAGACATCGGTTGCGTTCCAACAAATTTACACACGGGATATAATTCACTTCCATGGTCTGCTACCGCCTGTTCAAATTTTTCTACCTCTTCCTTGGAGAATGTTGGTTCTTTAAGTGATTCCCTGCTTATTACCTTACCACACTTCTTAAACGCCTCATCTCTCTGAAAGCCATTATCCACCAGAATCTTTACAATCATATCTAAAAAGTTTGTAGCTTGTGGTGTAATGCCAAGGTTCTTGGGGAAATTATCACTACAACGCTCAACATATTCGTCCAGCTCTTGCTCAGATATGGCCTTCTTATCTAAATACCAAAGTAGTGCAGATGTAGAATCAAGCCCCCTTTCGTCTTCTGAATCAGAGTATGGTTTCGGTACCCATTCAAGATCATTACAACCTGACCACTGTCGGCGTACACCTATTCTAGAACACTTGATAGGATACGGGAGTATCAAATCCGTAGTAATACAATCCTCTAAATGACATATAAGTTTTGATCCAAAATACTGGAACCACCAGTTCTCTATATTTCTGCCCTTGCCAACCAAAGACTTTGTCTCTACTTCAGTTGCAGCTAAGATGTTGGTTTTAGACTGGTCAATTTCGGTAAATGAATCATTTTGCGATTGGATACAGGCGAAACATATCCATGAAATACGTTTTCCGGGCTTCCTTTCCAGCGGTGGATCTAAACAATATAAATGCAGCGGTGTCTTACATGCATCGCACTTTATTGAGTTGACTTGCTCACACCATTCCTCGCATCTTCCACATTGTAGATCCCATTGTCCAGATTGATTATCTATACTCGATTCGTCGTTTAAAATGTACCTCTTGATGACATTAATTACAGGAAACTTCTCTTCAACGTAGATATATGGATATCTCTCAGAAAGAGCAATCAAAAACTTCGAATCGATCTTTAGATTCAGCAGCTCTTTGGTGCTCCATACATCATAGTAAGTTAACGTATACCGATCAAAAACCTGCTCAAAAAAAAAGTTCCCTGGTTTATTGATATATTCATGAATGTTACCATCTTCCAATTCACTCTTGTGTAAAACCGTGCATTTTCCCCGATAAGATTGAATTGGACATATATCGTTATGGAGCGACGCATATAAAAGCCTCGAATTAACATTGGATGCGTTATCCCTGATATCCCGAGCACGGTAGTACCAATTCATCTTCACCTGAAAATATTTCGCTGGGAAAGACTGGGTTATATCCATTTTCCGGGCAGATTCAATACTTTCATAAAACTCTGTCTTCGGTATAAACTCAACAACACGACCAATATAATATGGCTCTCCAGGTGGCTCTGAAATCATATATATATGATCATCCCTCTTAAGCACCACAGAACTACCATTATACAAACTCTGGGTCCTAGTATCCACATAGGCATCTTGAATGTCTATAACATTAGAAAATCTGCTATGTTTTCTAAAAGCTGGTGGAAGCGTCGGTATAAAATTCCAAGGTGTAGCCTTATCTTGGAGAAACCCTTGGTATTTAAATCCCTGTGTTTTGGCTTTAACTACAGCTTTATTACTACTTTTAGGCTTATTCTTCTCTAGCTGTTTAATCCGTTGTAATAGTTCAGCGTCAGCCCTCTTCTCATCATAATTAATTCTTTTCGCAGCAGAACGCCTCTTGGCTGGCGTCTTCGGTACCTCAGGCATTCTAAAACCTACTGCTGGTCAATAATAACTCCCCAGACCAGTACACTCCAACTTAAAAGGGTGTTTATTATGTTTACTTAGGAGATTATGATCCATGTTACATCAAAATTTTTCTACACGATAAAGCTTCTCTAATGAAACATCTTAAACATTTGTTATTGGCATTGAAAAGTATAAACTAAGGCTCTTTATCATTCAATCATGGAATCAAGACAGGCTCCAGAGATGCCGGGCATTCGGCAATCAGCTAATGTCTCAAACGACCTCAAAATGATACTTTGCAAGCTTTTAAATTCGCCAAAACCTGCTAAGACATTCCCTGGATCGCAACCGGTTTCCTTCAATCATGCCGATATTGAAGAAAAGCTACTGTTAAATGACTACTACGTTTGTGAGAAAACAGACGGTCTACGAGCTCTAATGCTGGTTGTAGTTAATCCAATAACTAAGGAACAAGGGTGTTTCTTAGTAGATAGAGAGAACAATTACTATTGGGTGAATGGATTCCGATTTCCAAAATTACCTAGATCTAATAAGAAAGAATTGCTTGAAACCCTTCAAGATGGTACTCTAGTTGATGGAGAACTTGTTGTGCAGTCTAATCCGATGACTAAGATGAAGGAGCTTCGGTTTCTGATGTTTGATTGTTTGGCTATTAACGGACGCTCACTGACACAATCACCTACAAGCTCGAGATTGGCACACTTGGGTAAAGAGTTTTATAAACCATACTACGATCTTCGTTCTGTTTATCCAGAGCAGTGCTCTACGTTCCCTTTCAAGCTTTCTATGAAGCATATGAATTTTAGCTATGATTTGAAGAAGGTAGCGGCGTCCCTTGACAACTTGCCTCATGTTTCAGATGGACTTATATTTACTCCCGTTAACCACTCGTATAGCATTGGTGGTAAGGATTCATATTTATTAAAGTGGAAACCAGAAGATGAGAATACGGTTGATTTTAAAATGATTCTTGAGATTCCTTTAGCGGAGGATGAAAGCTTTCAGAAGAAGGACAAAAATCGGTTTTATTACAATTACGAAGCGAAACCATTGTTCCATCTCTATGTTTGGCAAGGTGGGCCAGATATTAATAACAGGCTGCATGATGTAGAACAGCCATTTAGCAAGAAAGAATTAGACATATTGGAAAGGACGTACAAACCATTTGCTGAGCTTCATATTAGCAACGAAAAGTGGGCGCAATTAAAGGCGTTAGAGCAGCCATTAAATGGAAGGATAGTTGAATGTGCCAAAGACCAAGAAACAGGGGAATGGACTTTGCTTCGGTTCAGAGATGATAAACTGAATGGGAACCATATATCGGTTGTGCAAAAGGTGCTAGAAAGTATTAGTGATTCTGTGAAATTAGAAGAGTTAGAGCAGGTAGCTCCTCAGATTAAATCCAATTGGGAACAACGGAAAACTGACAAGAAGCGCAGCTTTTCACAGTCATCTTCGCTTCCAGCCAATGCGGAACTATCGCAGGCCAGGGCAAGTGAACAACCTAAGTATGTTGATGATGGGTGGTCTGATGATGAGAATGAATATATAGATAACTCGAAAAAAATGAAGGTATAACAAATACTGTAGATGCGTTTACTTTATGAAGGATTGTGTATATACAAGAATGTAAAAGGACTTAATCTACACACTATTTTGGATTCAGGGTAATGCTTTTTAGTAACTCTCTAGGGTTACCGTTTCCACTAATAAAGTATTGTTCGTCCACTATCTGGTCCATAGACTTTTGACTTGAATATGTTTCCCTCAGTATTTTACTTTTAGAGTAAAACTGAAGCAAAGTGCCTAGTTCTGTTTTATTAAGTTTAGGGACTCTGAATTCAGTGATTCCACCTTGCTGTAGGTAGTTGGCAATTAGTGGATCGTAATGTTGAGGAAGCATGTATGAAACTTCTTCTTCATCTTTTTCTGTAGCAACGTTAAGAGTCCTAGTAACTCTATCGACGCCTGAATTTGCCACGATGACGCAACTGTCCTTATGTTGTGCCTGGACTTTGCCACCAACAAGGTTAAAGATTGTCTTAGCAACTTGAAATTGTAAAAGATGAACATATTGGTTGATGGCATTTTTGTAGTAGGTATATGGAGAAGATGAGATCCTGGAAAAGTTATCAACAGTGAAATAAACAGGCACATAGTTCTGTGAGACAAGCTCAGTAAACACAGCTGCAAATAGTTTACCCCTGCTTTTTGATTCAGTATTGACAGACACCAGTTGTAGAAGTGTGCTCGTCCCTGCATCTAACTTTGCTGTATGCGTAACTACACCATCCCGACCTGAAACAACAGGGAACCTGTAACTGTTTTTTAGCTTAAGGGAAGCGAGAATAGAGCGATCGTTAGCGTCACGCAACTTAGTCAGTAATATCTTCAAGTACGTTGGTTGAATATATTTGGTGCCATCATAGAAAAAGTCGTTTCTACCACTAGTAAATAATTCGGGATAAGGAAATTCTAGTACTATAGCTCCCTTTTTTAGTGCATGTACATGTACTTGTGCTAATAACGTGGATTTCCCCACACCTGGCTCACCAGTAATAATGAATCTTTTAGTCGTCGATGATTCCAGTTCTTGCAAAAACCTCTCTGTTATCCTCTTAGTTGTTAAAACGATTGGCCTTTGAAATAACTCATGAAACTGATCCATTTTGAAAGATCCCAGACGGCGAAGGAAGTTATATTGTTTATCAGTGTAGGTGACCACTTCATCTTTGATATTATCCAGATCTAATTTTGGCAAAGATACAGATTCCGCATTAGAGTTGAATTTTGAGGTTGCTATGACTCGTTTCCAATTCTGGGTCATAGCATTTGAGTTTCCTTTTTTTGGTGGAGCAGGCCCATTATTCTTAAGATAGCCTGGTTTCTGACTAACTTTCTTACCCGCAGCCGCAAACAACGGTTTAGTTGATAAGCATCTAACCTGATGGCCAAACATTACAAATCTGAGAGTTACTTCAACTACTTTAGCTTCTTATGTGTCGCTTCTTTAAACTTCGCATGAGTTATTGAATTACGAAAAATTTTTTTCAGTTAACTGAACAAAGCGATGTTTAGAAAAAATACAGACGTAGGTTGTGTCAGTATTAAATAGAAAAAGGTTAAAAGGTAAAAAGTTCAATATCGTCTACAAGCATAATTTTAGTGTACTATATATTACATTCATTGAATCACTCTTCGTTACTATTTTCGGGCTCAATTTTAGAATCTTTTGTGGACAACGTCGGTTCGGTGGATACCTCAGGCTTAGATTCCGAGTCAATCTGTACCTCTGTAACAGCAGACTCATTTTCGGATGACTTAGTTGGCGTGATTTCTCGTTTCTTCTCGACAACTTCAGTTGGAATTCCTCTTGCTGTCAAGAAATCAAAGATGCACCTCTGCACTTTGGATGGATTGCTGTTGGAATCTTCGTCGCCCTGGGCACCGGTGACTTGGTTAAAAGCGTCAATGTAGCAAAAGAAAGCGTTAAACACGTTTTCCTGGATCTCCTCTGAATATATCTTATCGTATATATTCACCATCTTGAAGGCATCTATCTCTTTTTGGTACTTAGTAAAGTCTATTGGATCGTACCCAAACTCCTGCAATTTCTTGTTGTAGCCTTCATAGACTGGACTTTCCAACAGCAACCCCAAAGCTGGAGCCTTCGGAATGTTAATCTTAGGCGGCCCATACGCTTGGCTGATACGTTCTACTGGGCAGCCGCAACGAGTGATCAAAGTAGCCATAGAAATCATTTTACGGATCTGGTGCAGCATGAACGACTGGCCGTGAATCTTAATTGAAATCCATTCTGTCTTCATATCGCCAATAACAAATGGTTCAGATACAGTGACTTCTTTGATAAATCTGATAGCACTAGGGTCTTTGTAGTCCTTACCCAATGTAAAATTGTGAAAGTTGTGAGCGCCAAGATACTGTTGCATACTTTGGCGGAACTTCTCTAACTTTGCAAGTGAGATCCTGTAAGCTCTCCGGTGAGCATTTTCTAGCTGCTTGTATTCCTTAACCTTTCTATAGATTGAGCTATTCTCGTCAAACTCTTCCTTGCTTGGAGGAACATAGTTATTTATGTCCTCGAGTTCCTGGGGTGTAAATGCCTTGTCAACAGCATCTTGAAAGGCCTTCCAAAATTCCGATGATTCTTGGTCTTCGTCTAGGACTCCTGGAAGCTCAATCTTACTTTCCTCAATAGTTCGGAAGAGATGGCTATTAGGTTTTGGGCCAATAAGCGAGTACGTGGGAAGCAGGTACTCGTACCATCTGGAGCTACACAGCTTCCTACAGTCGAACGCCTTATTAACGCGACTGATGCCCCAAATTCTTATCCCTGGTGGGAGTTGCTCGTTAATCTTGTCTTTAATATCTTGGTCTTCAATGATTAGCTTCAAAGAGATCACGTTACCACCGGCATGAACACCTTTATCAGTCCGTGCTGCACGCATAAAGCCATTTTTCTTCAGATCACTTGAGTTAGCCTTCGAAATTGCACCAGCTCTCACAAAAGCGTCAAACAATTCAGCTTCAATGGTAGCATTTGGCGGATTATACTGCATTCCATGATAACCTGTGCCGCAGTATCCTAGCATTACTGCAACTTTTCTCTTAGGCTGCCTTGGTTCCTTATCATTGTCTGCTGCTGGTACTGCTATAGTCGCTGACGTACCTTGCTCAGTATGGACTTTTTTCTTGGGTTTAGATGTATCATAATCTGCTTTCCTAGCTTTGTTCTGCTTATACTTGGCTCCTCTCTTATAAGTATCCTCTGAAGGCTGATCATCATCATATGATGCTATAGCATTAGGTGAAGACATTAATGAATCACTGGATATAGTTGTGTCACTTTAGAAGCTTATGTGTTACACCAAGAATCAATTTATTTCTATGTAGTAGTTAAGAATGGACAGTACTAAATTTTTCATCAAAGTAGTGAAACAAAGCGAATGGGACGGAAAATACAAAATATAGAAGAATCAAATAGTAATCGAATGTGCTAATATCCCTAATTGACTTGCAATCGAAGCCCAAGTATCTGAAAATGGGCCGTTTCTTTGTAAATTAACTTGCTCATTTATGTTAGCTTTATTCAAAAATTTCTTTTTATATCGTCAAAAATTTTTCAACCAAATTAAAACTTGCGATGAGATGAGCTGAACTAAAATTTAACACGCTATATAGCAGCTTCAAAACTCTTTGCAAGCCTATCAAAATAAGATTTAAACATCAGGCATTGATATGAGGCAATTGACAGAGGATGAGACGAAGGTCCTGTTTGAAAAACTTGCGTCATACATTGGCAGGAATATTTCATTCTTAGTTGATAACAAAGAACAACCACATGTTTTCAGATTACAAAAGGATAGAGTTTATTATGTTCCTCAGAATGTTGCAAATTTTGCTACAAGTGTTGCTAGGCCAAATTTAATGTCTTTAGGTATTTGCTTAGGGAAGTTTACTAAGACAGGGAAGTTTAAGTTGCACATTACATCTCTAACTGTACTGGCACGTTACGCTAAATATAAGATTTGGGTTAAGCCTAATGGAGAAATGCCATTTTTGTATGGTAATCATGTTTTGAAAGCACATGTAGGAAAAATGTCGGATGATATTCCTGAGCATATGGGTGTGATTGTATTTTCTATGAATGATATTCCTCTAGGGTTTGGAGTAAGTGCCAAGAGCACATCTCAGGCTAGAGATCTCCAGCCAACTGGTATTGTTGCTTTTAGACAAGCTGATATTGGTGAGTATCTAAGGGATGAGGATACCCTGTTTACCTAGAAACGGATATGATGCAGAATATATTATGTATGCAATGAAATAGAAGAGAGGTACATTGGTTTATAAATGCATTTAATATGCAATAGTCATCAAATAATATATACAACAAGTTGGAAACGATTCGGTGCCTAGATGGCCCTAGTTTTTTTTCATGTGTACTCGTGATGAATAAATCAAGCTTTCTTTCCCTTACCCTTCTTTTGTTTCGTAATGTCAAGACTTTGTTCTATTTTCTTATTCATTGCACCTCCTTGTGTAATCTTAGTGAGTTTCTTCTTTTGCTTGTAGTTTGTCCTGTCCTTTAAGGGTAACCATCTTTCTGGGTCTGGTGTTCTGTTTGGGTCGAAGTTTTGGGGCAACTTGTTCTTAGACACTCTCTTCTTCTTGGTAACTTTATTCAGAGACGCTTTTACTGACTTCTGGTTTGTGATAAATGGTGTACAACCCTTCTTGATCAAATCTTCAACATCTACATCTGCTACTAGATCTTCAATATTGGAACTGTCTTCAAAAGCGATTGCAAAATCATCATCGTTAGCCACTATACGAACGAGCCTATCGGATGGCTGCACGTTGATAAGAGCAGAAAATATTTTCTTCGCATCTTCTAGCCTGCGGTGGCCGAGTAGCGTGAAGCCAATGAACTTCCAGAATTCGTAAACCTCTCCAGCCGCTTCTATGGAGAATGTCTCAACTACTCGGTCAAGATGCAGCTGTGTTGAGTGTGATCTATAGCCTATCTCATACATTGACAAAAGGATATAAGAAATAACTCGAGCTTGTTGGTTCATAGTAGAAGATTCAATCAATTTATTCCAGTATTGCTCTCCTAGTATTATCGCAGAGTTCAAATTTTTCACCTTAAGCTGTAACTGCATTGAAATGAGCAATAGTCCAAAGGTCTTGTTGTTTAAACTATTTCCAGCGATAGTTTTCACCATGAACCTGAACAACCTCTTGGCCTGTACCTTGTATGGTTCTAGAGCAACATTGTCTATCAAAGTGGAGTATTTGGAAATAGCTTGTGATAACATGTTGCTTTTTGACTTGATGGACGCATTACTAAACAGCTTCAATAGGATTATATTGCTTTGCAATTGGTCCCATTGATAAGGCGAGTATTTCTCAGCATTCATGGAGGTTATGCGTTTCACATCGAGTTCACGCAGTACTAGGGGCAGGTTGCACTTGCTATCATACTTTGAGAGTTCTTCCATAGATTTCAAATTTGTTTTGATAATTGGCACCAATGAGGAAGAACTAGGCACTTCTGTGAGCAACTTTAACAGGATTCTCTTACTTTCTTTGTTCTGGCCCAACCGTTGCTTAACGTAGGCAATTTGAAGCATAATCAATTGCAGGTTTGACTCATCACCCTCTGCACTAGCCAAGCCTGAAGCTCTCTCCAATACTTGTAAGGCTTCATCGAGGTTATTTGCTAAGGAGTGAGCAATTGCCTCGTTTAAAAGCAGCTCATACGATGGGACGTCTATTCCACTACTAACAGGGACATCAGATAGGACGCTAAGTGCAGCAAGTTCATTACATGCAAGTTCAAAACCACTGTCATATTGGTCCTGATTCGTTCGAGACAAAGCCTGGTAGATTGCTAAAGATTCCCTATAATTTCTTGTCTTATAGCAAAACTGTGCACGAACATGCAGCAAAGCCCTATCGCTACCGGTAAAACTATCGTTTTGCAAAAGTTCCTCGGTATTAGGTACAAGTTCGTGCCACAACTTCTCAAATAATTCAACAGAGTTTGATCTATAATACGTATACAACTTTAATAAGCCAAACTTCTCGACATCATTCGCAAACTCACTATATTGCTCAAATAATTTTGGGATATTTTGGTACTGATCTTGCTTGACTAGTGCTATAATGCACTTTTTCAACACATCTTCTGCGTTAGAACACCCCATATTTAACAACTTTAGACATGCATTTGAAATTTTAGATTGCTCATTGTTTTCACTATAAACATCAAGATCTTTCAATAGTGAGCATAAATCCTTGTTGGTCATGGTATATGATAGAGAGCAGAAAGGTCAATTACCTTATTTATCGAGTAATTGTAGCTTAGTTCTTGTTACTATAAAGTTGATGATTACCAAATGATGAAAAGTTTTAAAAATCGTACCTAATGCCTTGAATAATCTTCAGCCTAAATCAGCTCATCGCCACAACTAACAGAAGTATTTTATACCATAAGAAGTTTCTGCATAAGCGTTATAGGGGCACTTTCCGTTCTTCTAAAAGCTATGTTAAATTTGTTTTTGAGGTCTTTGCACCCGTATAATATATCTAGAACGTATAATAAATTCGGTATACGGACGTTAAAGACCAATGCTAAACATAAAAAGGTGAAAAATAAGGACACATTGGCTCCTAAACCATTCCAATATGGTAAGTTTGGTGGATTAGCTGTAAATAAAGAGCACTTGCTTACCCATAGTAAAAATTTGGTTAGCAAAATTACGACGTTTGAGCAGTTGAAACTACTTCCCGATGTTAGGACAAAGTTAAAAGAGCTGATAGCCGGGGAAACAATTCTTAATAAGTCTGTCAATACCTCTAAAGTTGACAGTGAATGCGATAAGATACCTATTGAAGATATTAAACCCACTCCTATTCAAGTGACAGCAATCCAAAAAATTTCGAAGAAACTAATGGATCCAAAACTACAAGTACACATGTTGGCGGCGGAAACAGGGTCTGGTAAAACTATGGCTTACATTTTCCCTTTAGTAGATTACCTAAAGCGCCAGGAGAACGAGTTTCCGGAGATGTGGGAGCAGATAAAGAACAAAGCGATTATACGAGCCATCATTCTAGTTCCTACCCACGAGTTGGTTGAGCAAGTGTACGGTACAATATCTAAATTGAACACACCATTAGGTTTAAATACCTTCAAGTGGGATAGTGGCACTCCTTACCCCGTGTTATTGGACGCTTTGAAAAATAGGATTGACATTATGGTCACCACACCAGGAAAGATTCTAAGCTTGTTCAATATCAGAATGATCAATCGTCCAGATAGGTTTCTTTCACAGGCTAAGTTTGTTGTAATGGATGAGGCTGATACTTTAATGGATCAATCATGGGTTGAGGATACTTACAAGGCTATCAAGCTGATGCAAAATGCTAACCATCTGGTATTTTGCAGTGCAACAATACCAGCGGAATTTGAAAAGGCTATGGACAAGTTATTTCCCACCCTAAATCTCTCAATTTCTCCAAATCTTCACAAGATTAACAAAAGTTCAAAAGTTAGGTTCATTGATGCCTCGCTAAATCCCTACAAGGGCTCTAAAATAAAAGCTCTGGCTCAAACATTATATGCAATCATGATGTCCAATACGACCAAACGAGACAAGAGATGTATCGTGTTTGTTAATGAGAAGAAGTCGGTGGGAACTCTTGTTGAAACACTAAGGACAAAGTACGGGCACGATGTTAAGGGAATAAGTAGTGCGGATACCGTTGATGAAAGGCTGGCCATATTAAAGGAATTTAACGAGGCTGCGAAGGTGCCCGTTATAGAGAAACAGAGCAGTACGCCAAAATCTGAAATTAAAATAACGAAATCTAATATCTCGATGAAGTACAACAATGAACCGCGTGAAGATGAAGAAATGGCAACGCCGGTGAAAGTACTGGTCACGACAGATTTGCTTGCCCGTGGTATGAACTTCAAAGAAGTCAACCATGTTATCTTGTATGATATTCCAGATAAGGCAGTTGACTTGGTACACCGGGTAGGAAGAACTGGTAGGATGAACCAATCTGGAACTGTTTACCTCATCGCAGACAAAAAGGCAAAATCTTGGGCGAAGGGTTTGCCATCTATCGTGAAGAAAAATATCGTCTTACAATAGAGAATTCATTCTTGAGCTATGTAAATTATAGAAGGCTGTAAATTTAATATTACCTCTTGTACATTATTGTCACCAATACTGCTTATTTTTTAACACCCAAGGATGAGTTTTCACATCTTTCAAAGGAATTCTGTTAGCAGGATCGTATTCCAGCAGTCTACTAATTAAATGCCGTGCTTCTGGTGTTACATGATCTGGGAAGACCAAATCCCGTTTTAGAATTCTTTTGTAAGTCAATTCCTTGGATTCCTCCTCAAATGGCGGCGAGCCAACAAGAAGTTCAAATGTCAGCACTCCTAGTGCCCAAACATCCACCTGCTCGTCATATTCTCGAGATTTTATTAATTCTGGTGATAGGTAATCAACCGTTCCGCAGAGAGTCTTTCGTTTAGAACCCTTGTTATTTATGACACTCCAGCCGAAATCAGTCAACTTGATTGTATTGCTGAAGCCAATTATTATATTCTCAGGCTTGAGATCCCTGTGTAAAATATTTCTTTCATGCATATAATCCAATGCATCTGCCATCTGGTAAACATAGTAAGATGCTACAACATCGCTAAAATGGGAGCGACCTTTCAATTGTTTGTACAGTTCACCATTAACCAAGTATTCCATAACCAGATAGACACGTTTTTCATCGTGAAAATAGCCATACAATTGCGTCAGATTTGGATGTCGTAAAGATGCTTGTATCTCAACTTCCCGCCTAAATTGTTTTTCGATGTTATACTGCATTATCTCCTTCTTTTCCATGGCCTTCAAGGCACATATAAACCCACTAGGAAGGTGCTTAACACAATATACCTTTCCAAACTTGCCCTTCCCCAAAGTTTTTCCAAACTCGAAATCCGCTAGCTTTAAACTTTGAAGTTTAGGTCTTGCGTTCCTTAGAACCCTGTGAATTCCTGACCTATTTTTCTGGACGTTAGGAGTGCCAACTCGAGCTTCTGTATTTTCTTGCACTTCTTTCCTAACAACTGTTCCATTATTCCTACTAACAGGCGATTTTACTTGGTTATTATTCTTGCTAACTCTGTCTTGCGCTCTGGTACGCCCTTTCGGAGTTGGGTTAACCAGTGAAGCGTCATGGTTCAATCTCATACTGAGCAGCATGTTCCGCTGCTTTAGGGAATTGCGCCTCGGACCTTTTGCAGGGAGCGTGTCGCTATCCATTATTATTATAATTGGTCTTTTTATGATCTTTCTGTTGTGTAATATTACATCTACAAGTACTAGGATTGAGATATCTAAAATTAATTTCATGTTGTCAAGACTTTAGGGCATTACTCAAACCTACGCGCCATTGCGCGCGGTAAACTAAACTAAAAAGAGATATATAGTAGTTCATATGAAGATTAAATAGGACCAAACAATCCACTTTAGAGCGGCCATAGCAATGGCTTATAGCTGTGTTTATTTGGTATCTTTAAAATGCTTATTATCGGAACTACAGAAGAAGAAAAAATTCCGTGTCTGCGATGAGACTCCAGTTAGTTAACTGTGTTCAACAAAGTAAAAACATGACTGAAGTGAAATTGAATAAGTTGCTAGAGTGGGGTAAAGTTAACGGAGTGGAATTACCCAATGTCGAATTTCAGTATACTTCAGATAAAGGTATTGTTGCAGTTGCTTCATCACTGTTGGTAGATGCCAAGTTTTCCCTGCCAAAAAGCCTAATAATATCCAATAGTCTAGCACGGAAGCATTTTAATAAGGATGTGGATTTAAACTCATGGCTTAAATTACTTCTTTGCAAACTAAAATATCACGACGAGGTTGTCGTGGTTGATGGGGAAGAATTGCGCTCAAAGTTTGGATTTTATTTGAATTGTCTGCCTGACGAGGTAAATTCTCCATTGCAATGGAATGTAAGTGAATTGGAGCTATTAAATGGTACAAATTTAGGGAGTGCCACTGAGGAAAAGTTTTACGATATAGTTGATGAATGGCGCAGAATTCATGTTGAATTAGGCATGTTCGAGGATGAGATACGGTGTAACGAAGAGGTCCGTCGCGCATACTTGGAGCGCTCCGCCCAAGAAGCCGTGCCCTGGTATTCATTCCGGGCATTTCTATGGGCGCATTTGATTCTAACATCCAGAGCTTTCCCTGAAAAGTTGCTGGACCCTACCTGTGATGATTCTAATGTCGTGTTGCTTCCTATCTTGGACCTTTTAAACCATGACTACCACTCTAAAATAGAGTGGTCTGGTGCAGGAGGGAATTTCCAGTTTAAAAAGCTGGAGCCAGTTGAGGCTGGACAAGAAGTGCTGAACAACTACGGCGGAAAGAGCAATGAAGAGTTGTTGCTCAGTTACGGTTTTGTTATCGAGGACAATTTGTTTGATTGTGTTGCACTTAAATTACGGCCTCCATTGCCTATGGTACAGCAAATGCTGGAAGCAGGTCTTAACTTGCCAAGATTAGATGACTACACAACCTATGCTTTTGAAGCAGCCAAGCCTCTAAACAAAAAACAGCTCGAAGACTATAACAATGGCATTCTATTTTTGGTCAACAAAGGAAATCCACAAGCACTCAAGGATCTTTTGCATGTGTTTGCATTCCAAGAAGCCAAGAATAATGAAGACTCTATGTCGCTAAGGTGCATCTTGCAGAGTATGCAGACTCTGCAAGATCTGTTAAAGCAACGGGTTGAACGCATTGCAGCTAATACAATAACTTATGAACTTCCGCAAGTTAATCCATATAGAGCGAAATGTGCCGCAATATATCGTAAAAACCAAATTAATATACTCAAGCATTCAATAAAAGTCATAAAAGACTGGGAAAGACCCCTACAGCTCGAGAACAAAGTAAATCTAGTCACTTTCAGCACTATAGCTAAGTATGACAGCCAATTCCTAAACGACGATTTGGCTACCTACTTTCAATCAGATATTGAATTTGAGAGCTATGACGATATATTAATGCTCTGGATACTAATCCGCTCAAGTGAAGACATTTCTCAGGCACATAAAAGGCTCAGATGGGTTCTTGAGGACTATATAAATTTCATTGTCTCTCCTACTACCTTAGGACCAGGCGAGATCGATGAAAAGAGACAAACTACCATAGACAAAAAGTACGCTCTATGGTTCCCATCAGGAAGCAAAGCAATATCGAAGGCTCACCTGTATAAAGCTATAGACTTCCTTGATCATTCCTCTTACTTCAGAACTTCTAAGGAAGAAACTGTTATAGTTAAAGGCGGATGTAGATCTTTTTTTCCATCTAGCTAATAGATGGGGGGAATTTTATATGTAGAAATTTTTCACCACTCTTCTCCACATAGTTTAAAAGATTAAAGTTGGGTCTATTAGAAACAATATTGACTGATACTCACTTTATAGACTTTAAAGTACGTTAATAAAGCCTTAATAACCCTTTGTAATGTATGATGAGTGGCTAAAGTTGTCTAGGTTGCCTAACCGCGTTGTTGTAGTTGGTGTCGCAGCTACTTACTTCTTCAATGGTGGTAGATTAAGTATTGCTGTCGCGTTTGTATTAATTTACATGATGGCTCATAGGGAGATGATGAAGGCAGGTATAGACGAGGTAACCAAGGTTAAAACTACGGGCGAAAAAAGCTCGTGCTGTTCTGGAAAATCTGGCGGCTGTGGTTCTACCAATGCTGTAGATGGTTCGAAGAAAAAGACTAAAGGATGTTGTGGAGGTGCTTGTAAGTCTAAAGGTGGAAAATCGGTTGAAATTAAAAAGAATAACGTGGATGAAAGCTCTTATCCAATTGCTATTGACTTTACCAATGCATTTAAGGCTCCTGGGGGTGGATCCGCTAAGGTGAAAAAAGTTCCGAAACTTATATCTGGTCAAAAGAGTGTGAAGAAGGCTGACGGATTAGTTAAACAGGCCTTGACTATTTCTAAGGAAAAACTTTTAGCTTCGCAGGTTTATGTTTTCTACAGTTCGCTACAAGGTATGGCATCAAGGTCTGCCCGCCGTGTCGTTGAGATCTTAAAAAAGCTTGAAAAGCTTGAAAAAGAACCTTTATTGATGAATTTGGATGAGATTGATGACCTGAATAGCTACTTTGTGGATGTGCCCGATGAAGCTGCTCTATATATTTTTGTTGTGCCCTCTTACGACAGTGACTCGCCCTTGGATTACTTCTTGGAAACGATGCAGGAGAACTTCAATGACTTCAGGATCGATAAATACCCACTATCGAAACTTGTTGGGTATACGGTTTTGGGTGTTGGAGATTCTGAATCTTGGCCGGAGAAATTTTGCTACCAAGCAAAAGATGTCGATGAATGGATAGCGAAATTAGGTGGTAGAAGAATATATCCTCTTGGAAGGGTGTGTGTGAAGTTTGGAGGTGATCCAAAGGTAGAAGAATGGGCAGAACTTTTAGCAGAGACGCTAAAAGATGATGAGCCTATATTGTATGAGTATGATGAAAGTGTTGATGATAAAGAAAACCAGGATATTGATGCTGCAGATGACTCCCTGGTTGATCTCGAAGATATCGGTGGCTCCGGTGATGTAAAGCAGTCTTCAGAGTTAAAGAAAATGGTGGCTAAAGATGGACCAACCTACAAGAACTTGGTAAAGCAGGGATACGCTATTGTAGGTTCGCATTCTGGTGTTAAAATCTGTAGATGGACGAAAAGCGATTTGCGAGGCAGGGGTTCGTGTTACAAGCACTCTCTGTTCAATATTGTTTCCAGTAGGTGCATGGAGCTCACTACCTCTTTAGCATGTTCTTCTAAGTGCGTGTTCTGTTGGAGACACGGCACCAATCCTGTGGCTAAGAATTGGAGATGGGAAGTTGATGAACCAGATTATATATTAGAAAACGCTCTTCAGGCTCATTATTCGAAAATAAAACAGATGAGAGGTGTGCCTAACGTTGTGGCAGAAAGATTTGCGCTGGCCTTTAAAGTTGCCCACTGTGCTTTGTCTTTGGTTGGTGAGCCTATCATGTATCCGTATATCAACAGATTCGTAAAACTGTTGCATGAAAAGCATATTTCAAGTTTCCTGGTATGCAATGCCCAGCATCCCGAACAGTTAGAAAATTTGGGTAAGGTCACTCAGTTATATATCTCAATTGATGCTCCAACTAAACAAGAGCTAAAGAAAATCGATCGGCCACTATTCAGTGACTTTTGGGAGAGAATGCTACGATGCTTGGAAATTCTGCGCACCACACAGTCGCATCAAAGGACGGTTTTCAGGCTGACGCTATTAAAAGGTTTTAACATGGCAGATGCAAGCGCTTATGTGGATCTAGTCATGAAAGCTCGCCCATGCTTCATTGAGGTTAAGGGTGCAACGTTTTGTGGTTCTTCCGACGGCAACGGTAACCCATTAACCATGCAAAATATCCCATTCAATGAAGAATGTGTAAAATTTGTGAAATGCTTAACCTCGGAGCTCCAAAAGCGCTACTTGAACTATGACGTAGCAGCGGAACATGCTCATTCAAACACCATATTAATTGCTGACACGAAATTCAAGAAAGAAGATGGTTGGTATACTCACATTGACTTTGAAAGATTCTTCGAGTTACTAAAATCCGGAGAGCCATTTACAAACACGGACTACATGGCCAAAACTCCAGAATGGGCTTTGTTTGGAAATGGTGGTTTTGCGCCAGGTAATGTTAGGTTCTACAGAAAGAAAAAGAACGCCAATAAGGAAGTCACCGTAGCATAATTCACACAATTAATGTGTTGCAATTAAGTATACAATACCTTCCTTAAGTCATATACTTTAGTTATGATCGTTAGGTTTGGTCGGTAAGTAAAATATCTAAATTAAGCCGTCATTGGTAATTAATAGATCAAAAGTTTCAGTTACAATATAATCAGATTCCTGAAAGCAAGTGATGTCTACGATAATAGACTTAACGATAAACTTGAGTTTTACTTGAAAACTTTATCGTAGTTGTCATAGTAGAAGATTTTTTTATAGTTTACGTACTTAGATTCCAAATCCGAACAAGACTATTAACACATCACGACATCGAGTTTAAGATGGCTCGTAAGGTAAAAGACAATTTGAACATTGCTTTCATACATCCAGACCTAGGCATTGGAGGGGCCGAACGTCTAGTTGTTGATGCTGCTTTAGGACTTCAAGAGTGTGGCCATGACGTAACAATTTATACAAGCCATTGTGATAAAGAGCATTGTTTTGACGAAATCAAGAAAGAGCAAGTGAAAGTTGTTGTGGCGGGCGACTTCCTTCCAACTCAGTTATTTGGTAGATTTTTTATTCTATTTGCAACTCTGAGGCAGCTAGTATTGGTCTTGAAGCTAGCGTTTACAGGTGTTATTAACAAACATGATATATTTATCGTTGATCAGCTGTCAACATGTGTTCCATTTCTACATATTCTATCCAAGGCTAGGATCTTGTTCTACTGTCATTTTCCAGATCAGTTATTAGCGACTAGGACAAGTTTGTTGAAGAAGTTGTACCGATTACCTTTCGATTTAATTGAACAAGTTTCTATGAGCTTCAGTGATTTTGTTGTTGTCAACTCGCAATTCACTAGATCAATATTCTTTAAGGTGTTAAATATGGTTAAAATTAATCCAAATGTGGTTTACCCCTGTGTAAGTATGGAACAAACGTCTGTATTACCAGAGGATGAGAAATTGTTAAGTAAGATAATTGGTCCTAATAGTAGGTACTATTTGAGTATAAACCGTTTTGAAAGGAAGAAGAATATTGAATTAGCAATTGAATCGTTCCATTATTCTAATCAAGGGAAAGATAAAAGAAGTAAGTTGTTGGTTTGTGGTGGTTATGACAAAAGAGTTACTGAGAATGTGGAGTATTTAGAGGAACTTCAAACAGTCGTTAAAAAGTTGGGTATGAAGTACTCAACTATATCATATCCTCAATACTCTAAAACCCCTGAAGATTTTAACCTCCCTACTGATCTCACAGAGAGTAAAGTATTGTTTATAACATCAGTATCGGGATCATTAAAAGATCTACTATTACAAAACACTGAAATGTTACTTTATACACCTTCATTTGAACATTTTGGAATAGTTCCTTTGGAAGCCATGAAACATGGAAAACCCGTGCTTGCCGTTAATAATGGAGGACCACTAGAGACAGTGATATCTGTAAAACAAGATTCTGCAAATCTCAAAACGGCTACTGGTTGGTTAAGGCCTCCGGAATCTGCTAAGTGGGCAGCTGCCATTGATGAATCAGTTGAATTTAACATTAAAAATCCTAGCTTTTTTAAGGAGAATAACCCTCAGCATGTTTATGAGAAGTTTTCTAGGGACGCTATGGTTGAGTCTTTCCTGGTTAATATCGAAAAGATGCTGCTAAATGAAAGAAGAATCAGTCTTCTTGCAGTGTTAACGACAATCGCATTAAACTTCCTCATCCATAAATCTATTTTGTACATATTCCCGCTATCGTCTACTGTATTCCTGTTGATTGCGACGCTCTTCATCGCTAGTGGCCATTACGTGCCCGGTGTTTACTGGATCTTTGCATCTTCTTTACCGTATGCGTAGTTCTTGAAGTTGTGAGATAATATAAAAGGAAACAACAGAAGGCGATACTGATAAGTAAAATGTATGCTTTAATTTTATATTTAGAATTAAAACCTAACTAATTCCGCCCTCTAACCCGTTGATTAAACCGATGTTTACTCTACCTTGGCCGTTTACATTTACTGAAGAGCCGATACTACCACTATCTATGTTTCCAGTAGTACCATTTATTGGACTACCTTGCATAAGTCTTGAAGCATTATCTAGCTGTACGCTAGCATCTTCTAATTTCTTCCTTTGTTGCAGTCTTTGCTGTTGTTGCATTAAGAACTGCTGCCCTTGTATGTCCTTAGGTGTCATAGTTTTTTCATGCTGGTTCTGTGACCCACTGCTAAGATCAAAGCGCATGTGCGGCGGCACAGAACTATGATCCGTAAGGGATCCCATCGTAGGTGATTTCTGACCAAGTAGCCGCTGTTGTTGAGATGAGAAGGCTTGCTCTTGCTGTGAACGAGAGTGCGGTTGCACTTTTGAGGGTTGTTGAATTGATGCTTGAGATATTTGAGAGTTTTGTATCATCTGTGAAGGTACTTGTTGTCCGGGGGTAACTTGTTGAGGCTGATGTTGTTTCAGTCTACTTTGCTGCATTGCTTGGAACTGTTGACTCGAATTCTGCATTGATGTCTGGTTGATTAACTGTGGAACACGAATGCGGAAGGTGTAGTCAGTAGTTCTGTCAATGTCTATACATCCCACCCTCGAATGTATTGCGCCATATCCTGGGGTACTGTAGCCAGGACGCACTGAGAAAGATGAAGCCAACATTTCTCTCATCCTGAAGTATTTGGTTCTTGTTTGAGCAGATGTTAAGACGTTTGATTCCAATGGCAAAGGAAACGATCGCGAAACTCCATTCAATACTTGGGTTGTTTCCTCTTCCGGTGATATTATAGGTGTATTCTGTTCCACTTCTTTTTCCTGCTGCTTTTGTTTCTGGATATGCTGCTGCTGTGGGTTGGAGTTTTGAACCTTCGTGCGTGTGCCTTTGCCAGGGTTTTTTATATGATTCTTCTTTTGATATTCAGCAAGGAGTACATCAAACGGCTTAGTTCGACCTTGAACAGCTCGTTTGGATCCCATGGAATGGGACTTACAGGTTAAGGATCTCCCACAAACTCCACGGTCAGGCAATTCCACTCCGCATTGTTTATCTAGATCTACTAAATGTGGTTCAGTCGGATTTCTTTGTTTTACTTTCCTCTGCTTCTTGACTCCCGCAATAGCAGATTTGCGTTGCTTCTTCGATGGGCTTAACTCCAGATCAATAGAATTACTTCGCTTCATCTTCTTGACTTTAACGGGAGACATTTCACGAGAAGTACTTTTCGAGTTTGTCGTTCCTTTGCCTGCACCCTTTTCCTTACCCACACAGTAATTATGTAGGTGGTCAATTAAGGCAGCGTACGAAATAGGCCTTCCGCAATCGTTACAAGTCCTATATTCTATTGGTGAGCTCGAAATTTGAATGTTATTCGATAAATATTGAGATTTTAAGTCCCTAACTAAACGTTTGTTCGGATTGTGACTTTTATGACCAGAATTGTCGTCAGTAATAGAAACTTCAATAGAATTGTTCTTCACTATCGGTATAAGTTCTTTCCAGCCGTTATTGGTGGTACTATCCAAATCTGCTAACTGAATATGGCTTTTTAGTCGCTTAATATTAGTATGGATATCAATCATAATACAGATGGAGTTCACGTGCAATAGTGAAAAAGGTAAAAAGACGTAGGGTACTAAAGATGGCAGTGATCCGGTAAGGAAGCAGAAACAAATATCTTTCAGATTTATATCAAGTAGCAGAACTGACCGTCAATATAAGTTTATGAAAGCAGAGAGAACTTGTTTATGCATGTAATACAATGATCGTTTCAGGAGGCGGTCGCCGTAGAAAAAAGGCAAATCAAATACACAGAATAGGTCTCTGGGCCAACAATCGAACTGAAAGTCCTATATTAAAGTTACCTTCCGACACAGCTTCAGCTTCTGGTAATGCTCTTCCTTCCGCGTTTTATTAACTCGTAGTCGTGTATTTTGTGTCCGTTATTATAAGAGTCGACAATTTAAGTCTCTAGGACATGCCGTGTAATATGACGTTATATAGGATTATAAGTAAAATATATGATTGTAAGAGCAGTGAATGTATAAAAACTATCTTCGTATGTCGCCACATGGTATCATAAGTTTTATGGCCCCCGTAGTCTTTAAATAAAGTGTACTCTCCTTAAGAAGGCCATAAATAAGGAAGCTATCGAGTAACTGCGGAGTACTTTATAGTTAGCCCAGGGTGAAAAAACTAGACGAACGACGAGTTTGTAGATAGTAAGGTAGCAATAGAAGCGTATTCCCTCTTTGGATTTTGCAGGTGGAGCAGAAAATGGGACAGGATTTGCTGTCCATTTTTTCACGGATTCCCGCATGTTGACTGGGTTGTCAGTAACAATTCCATCCACTGGTAGAGCTGAAACGTACTTAACATCAATATCTTTATTAACTGTCCAGAGGAATAGCTTCAAGTTATTTTCTTTTAGGATAGGCAGCCATTTTTCTTGGAAAGTATCGGACCAAGTACCGACAAAGTGTAGACTAATTCCGTATAGCTTATAAACAGGCTCATTTAACTTCTTGGAGTAATCAATAAACTCCTGAATCGACTTCATAGAAATCCCAATGCTCAACACTCGAAAGCTCTTAAAAGCCCCCGTGACAACACCGAACTCATACCAACTGACGTCCCATAACCCAAAAATGATCCGCTTCCGCCAGTACTCGATATCATTCACAACCGCCATCATGTCAGAAATTGCTTTCGCAATAATCACCTTACTATTCGTGGGCTTGATGTCTATCATCAAGGTCACGTTATCATGCTTAGTCAACCATTCCAACGAGTCCTTTAAGCTCGGCATGGTTATGTCCACGTTACCTTTAATATGAAGGGCCTTCAAAGAAGACCAATTGCTTTGGCTAATCACATGCCCTTCATTATACATTCGAGCCGTGTCCATATCATGGCTGATGACAACCACACCGTCTGCTGTTAACTGGATATCGGTTTCGATTATGTCAACTTTAGCTTCATACGCTCTATCATAGGCTTGTAAAGTATTTTCGGGACAATATGGGTCTGCCTTATACGCCCTATGGCCAACTATTTTTACAGCCATACTAATGATATTAACCTAATATAACTAACTTTTTAATATTTCTATCTATAACAGTTTCTGTTCTGCATGAGTATATAATATTGTTTGCAACAATTATTGAAAATTTGCAATTCTCCAGTTACTAAAAAGCAAGTACGAAAAAAGTCTGGTTTTTGAAGTGTAGAGGGATTAAGGTTTATACCCGGGAGTAATTCATGGCGTTTATTAAATTTCAGGCTTAAAAACCTCCTTACTGGAACAAAAAGGGATTTTCGAAGATATTCGTACAACGTAACAACACACCAAAAACGAGCGGCATACTGTGTTTCCGGCTCGAATCCGCCTCGAGGAAGTGGTAAATCGGGTTGCGTTTAATTATTAAATCCGTATAATTAGGGAGCATAACTGTGCAATAACTCGAAGTTTTGAAATATTTTGCTCATTGCTAAGGAAACTGTAAATTTTATAAAGGTTGAATTACGTAAATTAGTCACTCTCTGACTTTTTCTGGGAGAATCGTTCTTTGCGGGTCAGTTTTCTACTCCGAGATAATCTGCAGTACAAATGCAACAATCTGCAACAATCTGCAATGATCAACAGACGAACAAAAGAATTAGGCAACTGTTGGTCCCAAAGGAGAAAAAGAAATAGGCTCTTATTGTCTTAGATGACAGAAGTCAAGTTAAAGCAATAGGACTAGCTTGGAGAACAATACTTTTAGAAAATGGGCCCTGAATTAGGGGTGCCTTAATTGTTATTTTTGTCTCCTATAACCATTCTAGATTACGTACAAGCTCTTTCGTAATACTGACATGGCATACCCAGCACAGAAAGACTGCAGTCGGTTGAAGATTGACTACTTTCGGTCAAAAGTAGACGAAGATTATCAAACCTAATGTTAGTCAATAATCGTGTGCACAAGGATTTAATGATTAGGGTATCTTAAAAAGTATTCATTAGTTTATAAATAAAGTAAAATCAGCCAAAAAAGCCCTTAGATCTTTAAACAACCACTGTCAAGACTCCAGAAGCGTAAAAGAGGCCAATTTCAGAAACTAGGTTTAGAAGAGCCAAAATGAGGTCTATTCTTCTTTTATTGTCGTTATGGATCGCATCCGTTGCGTCGCAGCAAATGCAATTCTTACCCGGATGTGAACCTAGCGGCACAGCGACAGGAAGTCAAGGTTTTGACATTAGATTTTATGATTATCCGTTTACTTCATATGATAATAACCGGAATCGAGGAGTTCCAGATAGAGTTACATATCTTACCCCAGAATACCTCAATGGGGGATATGCAAATAACCAGGAGTTGGGTTCCGCTAGCGGAGTCACGAACTTGACCTTTATAAATCAATTTGAACTGGGTCGTGGACGTGAGATGGTTGAAGGTAATTTGCCGCCTAACTATAATTTTCCAAGAACTTTCTATATATCGAACTTTGCTTACTTAGCAACAGGTTATTTCAGAGCTCCAGAGACCGGAGTGTACACTTTTACTCTTGATTATGTTGATGACTATGCTGTTGTGTCTTTAGGTGGAGATGCTGCCTTTGGTTGTTGTCAAGAAGGCGCGGCTAATAACCCCACGGAATTTCAAATTAACGCGTTGTGGGCAAGAGATCAGCCCGAAGGTATTGCAAGTACAACAGCATTTTTGAGAGCAGGGGCATACTATCCTATAAGATTATTTTATGTTAATACGAATAACTGGGCTGGAATTAGATTTACTTATACTGATCCTAATGGTATCAGACATGAAGTTTTTGAAGATGCTATTTATCAATTCCCAGACCAGCCAGAGCCATGCTCCGAAGAAATCGCAACCACCACATCTCCATATGATGGTTCAGTCACTACGACTGCATATACGACTTTGTCCACTTATACTAATTCATTTAACATCATAACTACTGGACAGGTAGTGGTAGTTAACACACCTTATCCTCAAGCTACACAGACGACTACAACCGGCTGGACCGGTTCATTCACTACAACCACTTCGACTGCTGTTGCAACAGTAACAGGTACTGATGGTGTTGAAACGATTGAGACAACCTTCTACGTTGTTACTCCTACGGCAGAGGTATCTACTACAGTGACTAGTCCCTGGGACAGTAGTTTCACTTCCACCACATCTACGGATGTGGGAACTGTGACTGGTACCGACGGCATAGAAACTGTTGAGACTACATACTATGTCGCTACCCCTACTGCAGCAATATCTACTACGGTGACTAGTCCCTGGGGCAGTAGTTTCACATCCACCACATCTACGGATGTGGGAACTGTGACTGGTACCGATGGCATAGAAACTGTTGAGACTACCTACTATGTCGCTACCCCTACTGCAGAAGCAACTACTACAGTGACTAGTCCCTGGGACAGTAGTTTCACCTCAACCACCTCAACTGGTGTTGCCACTGTGACTGGTACTGATGGTATCGAGACTGTTGAGACTACATACTTCGTTGCGACACCAACAGCTGCTTTAGAGACCACAGTTACTAGCCCATGGGACAGCAGCTTCACCTCGACTACGTCTACTGGTGTTGCCACAGTAACCGGTACTGATGGTATTGAGACTGTTGAGACTACATACTTCGTTGCGACACCAACAGCTGCTTTAGAGACCACAGTTACTAGCCCATGGGACAGCAGCTTCACCTCGACTACGTCTACTGGTGTTGCCACAGTAACCGGTACTGATGGTATTGAGACTGTTGAGACTACATACTTCGTTGCGACACCAACAGCTGCTTTAGAGACCACAGTTACTAGTCCATGGGACAGCAGCTTCACCTCAACAACGTCTACTGGCGTGGGTACTGTGACTGGAACCGACGGTGTTGAGACTGTCGAGACAACTTACTTCGTTGCTACTCCAACCGGTGTTCTAGAGACCACAGTTACCAGTCCATGGGACAGCAGCTTCACCTCGACTACGTCTACTGGCGTGGGTACTATAACTGGTACCGACGGTGTTGAGACTGTCGAGACAACGTACTTCGTTGCTACTCCAACCGGTGTTCTAGAGACCACAGTTACCAGTCCATGGGACAGCAGCTTCACATCCACCACATCTACTGGCGTGGGTACTGTGACTGGAACCGACGGTGTTGAGACTGTCGAGACTACATACTTCGTTGCTACTCCAACCGGTGTTCTAGAGACCACAGTTACCAGTCCATGGGACAGCAGCTTCACATCCACTACATCTACTGGCGTGGGTACTGTGACTGGAACCGACGGTGTTGAGACTGTCGAGACTACATACTTCGTTGCTACTCCAACCGGTGTTCTAGAGACTACTGTTACCAGTCCATGGGACAGTAGTTTCACATCCACCACATCTACTGGCGTGGGTACTATAACTGGTACCGACGGTGTTGAGACTGTCGAGACAACGTACTTCGTTGCTACTCCAACCGGTGTTCTAGAGACTACTGTTACCAGTCCATGGGACAGCAGCTTCACATCCACTACATCTACTGGCGTGGGTACTGTGACTGGAACCGACGGTGTTGAGACTGTCGAGACTACATACTTCGTTGCTACTCCAACCGGTGTTCTAGAGACTACTGTTACCAGTCCATGGGACAGCAGCTTCACATCCACCACATCTACTGGCGTGGGTACTGTGACTGGAACCGACGGTGTTGAGACTGTCGAGACTACATACTTCGTTGCTACTCCAACCGGTGTTCTAGAGACTACTGTTACCAGTCCATGGGACAGTAGTTTCACATCCACTACATCTACTGGCGTGGGTACTGTGACTGGAACCGACGGTGTTGAGACTGTCGAGACAACTTACTTCGTTGCTACTCCAACCGGTGTTTTCGAGACTGCAGTCACCAATCCTTGGACTGGAAGCTTTACTACAACTACTTTGACTGAAGTAGGTACTATGACTGGTGAGGATGGTGTTGAGACTGTAGGAACCACATACTTCGTTGCTACTCCAACCGGTGTTTTCGAGACTACTGTCACCAGTCCATGGGACAGCAGTTTCACATCCACCACCTCCACTGGTGTAGGTACTATAACTGGTGCAGATGGTGTTGAGACTGTCGAGACAACTTACTTCGTTGCTACTCCAACCGGTGTTTTCGAGACTGCAGTCACCAATCCTTGGACTGGAAGCTTTACTACAACTACTTTGACTGAAGTAGGTACTATGACTGGTGAGGATGGTGTTGAGACTGTAGGAACTACTTATTATGTTGTTACACCTACGGGCTCGGTTCCAACTGAAGCAAGTGGCGGTATTCCAGGAGAGCCAGCAACCGTAACTATCACTACACCTTGGACCGGCACATTTGTGACTAGTGAAACGATTGCAAGTACACTAATTGATGAAAATGGTTCTCAGACAGTGGAGGAAGTTGTTGAGATCTTCACTCCTGAAGTTCCAGGAGAACCAGGAGAGCCAGCAACCGTGACCATCACTGCACCTTGGACCGGCGCTTTCGTGACTACTGAAACAACTGAAACGACAATAACTGATGCTAATGGCTCCGAAACTGTGGAGGAGGTTGTTGAGATCTTCACTCCTGAAGTTCCTGAAGTTCCAGGAGAGCCAGCAGAGCCAGCAACCGTGACCATCACTACACCTTGGACTGGCGCATTTGTGACCACTGAAACCATTGAAACCACAGTAACTGATGCTAATGGCTCCGAAACTGTGGAGGAGGTTGTTGAGATATTCACTCCTGAAGTTCCAGGAGAACCAGGAGAGCCAGCAACCGTGACCATCACTGCACCTTGGACCGGCACATTTGTGATCACCGAAACAACTGAAACGACAATAACTGATGCTAATGGCTCCGAAACTGTGGAGGAGGTTGTTGAGATCTTCACTCCTGAAGTTCCTGAAGTTCCAGGAGAGCCAGCAGAGCCAGCAACCGTGACCATCACTACACCTTGGACTGGCGCATTTGTGACCACTGAAACCATTGAAACCACAGTAACTGATGCTAATGGCTCCGAAACTGTGGAGGAGGTTGTTGAGATATTCACTCCTGAAGTTCCAGGAGAACCAGGAGAGCCAGCAACCGTGACCATCACTACACCTTGGACTGGTGCATTTGTGACCACTGAAACCATTGAAACCACAGTAACTGATGAAAATGGTTCAGAAACAGTAGAGGATATTGTTGAAATTCTAACACCTGCAGTTTCAATTCCACCTGAAGCTACTGGCGGTGTTCCACCTGAAGCTACTGGCGATGTTCCACCACCACCTGAAGCTACTGGCGGTGTTCCACCACCACCTGAAGCTACTGGCGGTGTTCCACCACCACCTGAAGCTACTGGCGGTGTTCCACCTGAAGCTACTGGTGGTGTTCCACCAAGTGGCGGCTCCCCTCCATGTGACTCACAACCAGAAGGTTCACCAGCAGACGGTGCTCCGCCATGCGTCGCTCCTCCACCAAGCGGCGGTGCTCCACCAAGCGGAGGTGCTCCACCAAGCGGAGGTGCTCCACCAAGCGGCGGTGCTCCACCAAGCGGCGGTGCTCCACCAAGCGGAGGTGCTCCACCAAGACAACCTGGCGGAGGTGCTCCACCAAGCGGAGGTGCTCCACCAAGACAACCTGGCGGCGGTGCTCCACCAAGCGGAGGTGCTCCACCAAGACAACCTGGCGGCGGTGCTCCACCAAGCGGAGGTGCTCCACCAAGACAACCTGGCGGCGGTGCTCCACCAAGACAACCTGGCGGAGGTGCTCCTCCTACAGGAACCCCATCTAGCGGTCCTACAATCCCCGCTCAACCATACGAAGGTTCTGCTATATCAATTATACACTCCAAGAGTGCGCTACGTGCTGTGGTTGTTTTCTTTGTGTCTGCTCTCGTCTTTTAGACAGAACTTTCACCCCGTTGACTTAAAGATTACTGAACTAACATCTTATTATACAATGATTACGATTTTTAAGAAGGTTTTATGAAATGGCGTTGACCATCAAACTAAATTGAGCTATCTGTAATCACCACAAGCCTTAACTCTACGAACGCGATGACTTTCATCGGCGTGAGTAACAAAAAAATTAATTGTTATAGTTCTTTTATTTAAAATGTATTTAAGTTGCATGTACAGTTCAGTATGTTTAGATAATTAATTACGATATATGTTTTATTATAACTATAGCCTTGCAATATCTTCTCCGGAGTTCCTTCCCAAGTTTTCTCAAGCCGATAAAACAAAATTTAGTCACTTGGATTATATAATAATGTACCATTGGACAGGCACCACTAAACAGGAAACACAAAGCAAAAGTTGCAAAAAATCTATTAATATCTTTCAGATCATTTACCGATGATCAATTTTAATTTACACCCAAATGGCAAAAAAGATAACATTTAAATTAGCTCTTCTAAAATGAAGGGTTTTAAATCTCAAAATTAAGTATCTAAATGTCAATGATAAAGTGACTTTAAACTCCCCCATGTTAAAGTCATTCCATCTGAAAAATCATCAAATATATAAACCTTGACCTTGAATTAAACGATAAGTGAGCTCGATAACACACGTAAACTATCCTCTACAAGCACAAAACAAAAATCATATATACGTACGTATCTTCTGCGAATCCTTACCCCAACTGAGGCAGCTGATTTATGTAGAGTTACATCACGTGACAGCGACGCTACCGTCTTTGTCCTAGCAAAAAAGTAATGACTGCCACAAGAATATTATCAAAAAACCAAAATATATCATGTAGAGTTACTCAGATGTTACTTTACACCTTCTATTTTACTCTTAACATTACATATTATAGGTATTGATCATCACCAGACTGTCACTACTACATACTAGTTCTGTCAAACAGCGTTTGTGTGCTATCAGCAGTATCGAGCAGAGCAATACAGCATCTTTAACAGTTTCTTTGTCATACCGTTTACTACTTCTTTTGTTCCCCCAAAATTAAGCTGTAGCTTTTTTTTCTTCGTTACTCCCCAAATTACACAACAAGCGAAACAAGTTTTTAAAAACAGCACAAAAAAATTTTGATAATTTTTATATTGTATCAACAAGGACAACAACTTACCCCCACCTCCCTTCTCTCCCCTCCCCTCCCCTTCTACCCCCAGCGTTAAACTAATTAGTGATCTAACAAAAATAGCAAAGAAGGATTAGAAGCATGGATTTAAGAGTTGGCAGAAAGTTCCGCATTGGTAGGAAGATCGGCTCAGGTTCGTTCGGTGATATTTACCATGGTACCAATTTGATCAGTGGTGAAGAAGTCGCCATTAAGTTAGAACCAATACGTACTAAGCATCCACAGTTGGATTATGAATCTAGGGTTTATAAATACCTAAGTGGTGGCATTGGTATTCCGTTTATTAGGTGGTTCGGACGTGAGGGCGATTATAATGCTATGGTCATAGACTTATTAGGTCCTTCTTTAGAAGACTTGTTTAATTACTGTCATAGAAAGTTTTCGTTGAAGACCGTAATAATGTTGGCACTGCAAATGATATGTCGTATTCAATATATACATGGGCGTTCTTTCATCCACAGGGATATTAAACCTGATAATTTTTTGATGGGTGTCGGGAGACGTGGATCTACAGTTCATGTCATTGATTTTGGTTTATCGAAGAAATTTAGAGACTTTAGAACACATAATCATATTCCATACCGCGAAAATAAGAATTTAACCGGTACAGCTCGGTATGCGAGCGTTAATACTCATTTAGGTATTGAACAGAGTAGAAGAGATGATTTGGAAAGTTTGGGCTATGTGTTAATTTACTTCTGCAAGGGTTCCCTACCATGGCAGGGGCTAAGAGCCACCACTAAGAGGCAAAAATATGATCGTATAATGGAAAAGAAACTATGCATTAGTGTGGAGCAATTGTCTGCGGGTTTACCAATTGAATTTGTCGAATATATGCGCTACTGTAGGAACTTGAGGTTTGATGAGAGACCAGACTACATGTACGTGGCGCGTCTATTTAAGGACTTGTCTATGAAACTTGAATATCACAACGATCATTTGTTTGATTGGACAATGCTACGTTATACGAAGGCTATGATTGACAAACAAACGCAACCCGTTGAGAGTCAACAGCAGACACAACAACAGGGACAGGGACAAGCACAATCCGCACAAGAGCCTGCTAACGGTGAAGCTGATGCGGATTCCAAGAATGCATCTTTCATGAAAGTGAAGAAATTGGCGATGATGAAATTCCCAAGTCATTTTCATTACTGGAAGCCAACCGACACACACCATCCGAACCCAGAAGAGATCAAACACCAAACTGTTCAGAATACACAAATTGTGTCTACGATACCAGATGAAGTATTAAGTGAAATTGATAAGAATATGGAAGCATTAAAGCAAGAAGCTGAACAAGGTAAGGTTAGACCAGGGAACTCGCAAACACAGCAACCAAATGGTGCCGCCGTGACATTGCTAGAACGACAACAAGCGCAAGTTCAAGGCCAGCAAGAACAGCAGTTGCAACAACAACTGCAACAACAACAACAACAGCAACAACGGCAACATCATCAGCAACCACAACAACAACAACAGCAACCTCCACAAGCACAAGCACAAGCACAAGCACAAGCACAAGCACAACAATCTCAACAAGCACAACAAGCACAACAACCTCCTCCACCACAACCTCAACAACCTCAACCCCAACAGCATCTACAGCATCAAGCCCAACATCAGCACCAGCACCAACTATCGCAACCGCCAAATCAACAAGTACAGTCTCAACTGGCCTTACAAAGCCAGGTACAATCGCCTCCAGCCCATCACCCAACAAAACCCGACGGTAATGTAGGTGGTACGGGAATATGGTTATGATAGACACATACGTTGATAAGTAACAAAGAGAATTACTGATTTGATTACTATTCAACCTCTCATACTCACTACTGTTCACATAATGTAATACAGCTTCATTGCTGCATTTGTAACAGGCACTTCATTGGGATCACTGCGAACTCATGGTTCAAAAAAAATCATACTATCTTTTTTTATCTCTACTATTTTTTATTCTTATCATTTATTCTATTATCTTACTCTATATTTAGCGCTTAGGCTTAGCACAGTGCTTAATCACTAAGTGCATGCACTGGAACCATTAGTGCTGCAATTATCCAGCTCTTGGCAAAAGTATATATATATACATAGATCTGTCTCTACTGTTGCAATGCGACCTTCCGTGTAACAGACACGCAATATTCAACACATAACTTATTAATAATACATTCACTACCTATAAGTATACTCCTGAAGAACTTACTTCATGCTGGATTTCTTCACCACATATCGTTATACACGAAAATTGGGGCAAGTACTATTTGCCCCCAATGCCAGCAAACACAGCACGACATCTGCGACAGAGTTGGAGCACGCTTCAAATACAATCAAATAGGCTAACAACCATTCTACCACCACATCCACTATACACAACCACTTATGCCATACTTTCTCATATATTCGCACCACTCATTAAACGTATAAAATGATATCAGTCCTAGCAAAAAATCTATAACAAAAATAGGGATCCTTGAAATCTCAAAATAAGCTTAGTCCTAAAAATTTCCCTTTAAAATGAAAATAAACATGATTCGATTTAAAATATATTCACTCCTGGTTTTTATAAAACCCGGGTTTAAAAATTGACTGATTTTATCATCATATTAAGGCTAACAGTTAATTCACTTTACTATCAATCTTTAGGCCGGTAGGGTTATTTAGAAGGAGTATTGAATGATTTCCTACTTTGTTTATTTTGTTTTATTTACTCCATCCATTAATATAAAAGAATCCACTAATAATTAAAACATAAGGCCTAATGACAGAATTAGTTGAAAGGAAATCCTCCCCAATGGTGCCTCAATTTAATGATACACAATCAAACTCTTTACTGCCTCAAAGATCAATTGTATCAAAGGGAAAGTATAGTCTTAAAGATTTCCAAATAATGCGAACTTTAGGTACTGGTTCATTTGGTCGTGTTCATTTAGTAAGGTCAGTTCATAACGGACGGTACTATGCTATAAAAGTTTTAAAAAAGCACCAGGTTTATCGCATGAAACAAATTGAACATACCAATGACGAGCGTCGTATGCTTAAATTGGTAGAACATCCGTTTTTAATTAGGATGTGGGGAACTTTTCAGGATTCTAAGAATTTATTTATGGTAATGGATTATATTGAGGGGGGAGAACTTTTTTCACTACTAAGGAAGTCGCAAAGATTTCCAAACCCTGTAGCGAAATTCTATGCAGCTGAAGTAACTTTGGCACTGGAATATTTACATGCCCATAATATTATTTACAGGGATTTGAAGCCTGAAAATATTCTGTTAGACAGGAATGGGCATATAAAAATCACGGATTTTGGGTTTGCAAAGGAGGTAGAAACAGTAACATGGACACTTTGTGGAACTCCAGATTATATTGCACCTGAAGTGATTACCACCAAACCCTATAATAAATCGGTAGATTGGTGGTCTTTGGGTATATTAATTTTTGAAATGCTGGCTGGATACACGCCCTTCTACGATGTGACTCCTATAAAGACATATGAAAAGATTTTAGCTGGCAAGGTTATATACCCACCTTTCTTTCATCCTTATGCAGTTGATCTGTTGAGCAAGTTAATAACGAGCGATCTTACGCGAAGGCTAGGAAACCTTCAAAGTGGACCGCAGGATGTCAAGTCACATCCATGGTTCTCTGAAGTTGTATGGGAAAAGTTATTGGCTAGGGATCTTGAGACACCTTACGAACCCCCTATAACTGCAGGAGTAGGTGATTCTTCACTTTTTGATAAATACCCAGAAGAGCAGTTTGAGTATGGCATACAGTGCCCAGATCCATACGAAGCGTACTTTACCGACTTCTAGTGGCAATAACATTTTATTCGGATAGAACAGCAGTCCATTGATACCTTTTACCCACAGAAGCGTGTGTGACATGCTTGCTAATTAAATGCACGTGTAACAGTTGAGTATGTGGAATGACTGACGGTAAAAACCATTCCGATAATGTAGTAATATCGGGAGTTAAAGATCAATAAAATCAACCTTAGTGTATAATTTACATGAATGTGTTCGCGGTGGCTTTTGGAGGTGTGTACTGCACTGCCATAGCTGTGTTTGACACAAAATAGTATAAAAAACGATACCAGAGAATTATGGCAAAGCATTATTTACCGGTTTAACCTCATTCATCACGATACGGTCTAGGATACCCCATATAAGGTTACAGTACATAGAGGAAGGTACGTAATGGACGATTAGCTAGTCCAAGGCTGGCGCCGCCTTATTGGTAATCTCGCATGTTTTACGCAAGCAATAAAATAGAATATCAGATAGAAGCTCTTTCTCCAGCGCTAGGTGATGTAAACATTCATCTGGTGCTCAATTAGTACCTTTTTAAGCACAGTTACATGTCAAACTATTTCGATGTTCGTTGGTTATTTACAGGATGAGTTATACGTACTAGCAGAATATCGATTGGAAACTAAAACGGCAGATACAAACCAATGCAAGTCCTACTTTGTGTCCTCATTCTAACGAAACCTTGGCTCCAAGTCCTTCCAACGTTGTCTTAATCTTTTCTGCTTCCTCCTTAGCAACATTATCCTTCAATACCTTTGGCGCAGCCTCGACAAATCTCTTTGCTTCTACTAACGATAGACCCAAAAGGTTCTTGACTTCTTTGATAATCTTAGGCTTGGACTTTGTGTCAAATCCTTCTAATTTAATATTAAACAGAGTTTTTTCTTCTTTAACTTCTTCTTTAACTTCCTCAACTACAGCCTGAGGAGCAGGAGCCGCACCACCTACAGGGAAGGAAATATCAGCAATATTCAATTGAGATTTCAATTCGTTAATCAAAGAAGAAGTTTCCAATAAGGTTAACTTTGAAATATCTTCCACGATTTTTGAGATCTTGGGATCAACCGCAGCTTTCGTAGCATTTGAATTACAACGAACAACAGGAGATACTACCTTGAAGTTTTTAGCAACGAATACAGATCTTCTACCGACGTGGCGCAACATTTGGAAGAAGTCGAAATATCTGGAAATGAACTCTATAAGGCTGATTTACCTGTAAGTTCTTCAACATTAACTGCTAAAAGTGAAAATTTTCTGCTAACCAAAATCTTGATGGACTAAAACATCGTTTATAGTGATACCAGTAATACTTTCAAGCTTTTATAGTTACTGCTAATTACAGTCAGTTAAATAGATAACCGTCTTAAACACATCAGCTGGCCAAGCGTTCAATAAGCTCAAATGACCACGTTCAGGTTTTGTCGTGACTGTAATAATATGTTGTATCCAAGGGAGGATAAGGAGGAACAGCGTTTATTGTTTGAGTGCAGGACTTGCACTTATGCAGAGGAGGCGGGTACACCACTTGTTTATCGTCATGAGCTAATAACTAATATTGGTGAAACTGCTGGTGTGGTTCAAGATATAGGAAGTGATCCGACCCTTCCGCGGTCTGATCGCGAGTGTCCTAAGTGTCATTCACATGATAATGTGTTTTTTCAATCACAACAAAGAAGAAAAGATACTAGTATGGTTTTATTCTTTGTATGTTTGGGATGTTCTCATATTTTTACGTCTGATCAGAAAAATAAGAGAACAACGTTCTTGTGAATGGTATGGTATTGGTATTGCCTACTGCGATGGCTTCGGACGTCAGCGTCACTAAAATGAGTAGTGCAGATATGAAAAAGAGTGTTCTGTTATCAATATAAATGTAACATGTACATAATAGACAAGTAAAAATAGAATTAGTTTGCATGGAAGCGATCATTTGTCATTTTCGGCCATTAAAGTTGTTGATTGAGTTTAAACGGTGCTGTGAATAGGTTTGACAGAGAAGTCTTCACCAAAATATATTTACTTAGTAGGGCACCCACTACACAAAATCAACCTTATCATCCCAGATGTATCCATCTGGGTTAGAGTGAGATTCATTCTCAAGCGTTTCCGTCGACGTATGCTTACTCTCATCTACTTTTTCGAAAACATCAGATTTTGTAACAGTAGAATTGAAATCACGTCCCATATATCCAGTTAAAGGATCTTGAGAAAGTGTGTTGAAGCTAGCCTTTGTACCCGAAGCCGAGGCTGCTGCGGGACACTGACTATTCAAACTAAAAGCTCCAACAGGTCTGATAAACTTTGCAGAAGAACTATCTCCAGTAGTCGCTAGCGAATAGGTTGGGTCCATTGTTGACGCTCCTGTAGTTGGTGTCGAGATATCAGAAAGATCAAAAAGAAGGGCAGATGAATCAACTTGCATGCTGTCGGCGGATGTACGTGACATTGCTTGATTATGAGGCTTAGTATGCTGCGGTACTACAGAAGAAGAGGATATAGCAGAGCTAGGTTTTTCATGCAATATTTTCTCAAGCATATTCCAATTTTCACTACCTCCAAGGTAAACTGACTTAGGACTGGAACTACCTTCCATTTGATTACTGGATCGGCTCATATCGTGGGTCATCATATCATTATCCGAGAAGGCGTTCTCCTGACTGTCCTTAGTAGGTACAGACTGCTGTTGCTTCAGTTGAGACAGGGGCTTTAAAAATACCTCTGTAAAATCAATTTCAGTGGAATCTTGGAACAAATAATCTGCCATCGAAAATTCCTGTGATCCCGCTTCCTTCAATGAATTAGCTGATCGAGAGCTACCCTTTATATCTATATCCGTATCCGTATTACTTTCCGTTAATTGAGTTTCTTTGTTCAGTTTCGACTTGATAATACCACAATGCAGGCCTGACCGCCTTTGCGTTACCTTTCGACCCATACGTCTATGTATCATCGACGCAATCTTCCTATCAACATCTATCGAAGTGGGTGCGCTTAATATGTTATTGTTGGGCAACACTACGCTAAACGATTCGATTTCTTGTGTCATACCACAATCACAGGGAATCGGCGTCGGTTCAGTAGGTAAGTTGAACTTACTCCTATACTCCAACTCGTCAAACTTCTTGATCGCATCCCAATCCTTATCCTCACGAAGTTTGTTTTTAAACCTCTTATATTCGTCCGAATCTGGATTAAACTTTAAAACATGAGAATGACCATTATTTACAACGACAATACTCCATTTCTTGCGCTTTAAAGAATAAGCAGCTCGTACACGGAATGGACATGTATTGAATGGAGACACTGCTCTTTTCTTCTTCCGACGTTGAATCGCATTTTCAGACGAATCCTGATGTTCTTCCTGCGCCGCAGGAGACATCTGTGCCGTCGAAGAAGCTGACGCTCCAGCATGGCTCGAGGAGTCAGTACCCTTACTCCTCTTAGAAGCTTTGCATTTGAAAACAACCTTGATTTTATCCGAACGCTCTATCACAATCTCAATACCTTGGGGGTAAAATATCTTCTGAAGCCAAGGCTTGATCTCATCCTTCTCTTTGAAGTCAGGGATAGGATCCAAGTGGATTAACTTATTCTGGTTTTGCTGCTGCTTGATCGACTGGATCGCCTGATCACTCAACACATTATTATAACTCGCCTCCATATAATTAATATTCTGATCCACATTACATGCATCCTGTAAAACACCATCCGCATACACGCCAGTCATACTATCATTATTATTTTCTGTTATCTCCGACATCGACGATATCGAAGGAGACTCTATAACTGACCCAAGAAGCGAAAGAAGGTCCCAGTTATCGGGCGGAGAATACTCCATCGCTTTTGAACGCTAACCGATCGACCTAACAATCCGAATTAGTATTAAAGTTAAGACCGATTACACAGAAACTGATCGTTGTAATAATATCCGCTGAAAATTTTTTGACAAGAAAGTAATATTAAGGTAACTTCCGGCTACTTTCTTGCGATTTGGTTAATAGCACTAAATTGTATAATATTGCTTTCACGATCCACCAACAAAAAAAACACTAATCTAATAGTTTTTCGATTTAATCATATTAACCATAAAGCTACTAAAGTAGAGTCTATTTACCTTGACAGTATATTATTTATTATTACCGTTTCATCTACACCGTAATCAGAATCTCTGTACGTAAAAAACTAGACGTGAAACTGTAAAAGCTTTCTGGGTGCAAAGATAAATTAGTTGGTTTAAAAATTTACGAGAGAACGAATATGGAGAAGTGATGAAAAAGGGGTGAAAAGAAATGCGAATGATCACGTGCTAAGATTACATAAGAATTGGTGGAGGAATGCGTGGAAGTATGCGTGGAAGTATGCGTGGAAACAATAAATGCAGGTGGAGATAGTGAATAGAGAATTAATCGATGCAATAACTTGCACAGTAGTCGCCGCGGAGGAGGTAAAGTTGAGTTTTTAGTACAGCCATGTGTTGGACGTCCCTGACGCCAAATCGGGTGGTTATGTCAGTAAAACCTAAGGATGACCAGCTTCCGCAAGAGGTGTACTCGAACAGATGTAGAAGTGTGCTATATTGGTAGTTACCAAGGACGAAGAGCTTGCCCATTGGAGACCATTCTACAACATTGTGGGGTTGGCCGGTGACGACAGAGAGAACATGGTCGCGGACGTCGTAGCAAAGTAAGCGCCTGTTAGTTACTACGAGAACCTGCCTATCGACCGGATCCCAGGAAATGCGTGTGATGTGTTCTAGGTTGCCTAACTGACACACTTCAAGCGTGCGGAATGGCGTGGCGCGAGCTTCCCACCGGAAAAAGTACAGCCTGTGGTCGTCGGCAACACACAAGTATTGCCGATCATGACTCAGGTCTGCGCACGTGACCTCTGTGTTCATTTGTAGGCGGTAGTGTGATACCGAAAAAGCACGGTCACGTCTAAAGTGGTAAATAGTTGCCTCTGCAAGTGCCATAGCCACGATGCCGCCGTTGCAATCGTCCCAAATGCGACAGATGGGATTGTTGGAGAGTTGTATTTCTTCAGAAACATTTCCACTCTCGATATTCGTGCAGACCAGTTTTCCGTGATCCGTGCCATACGCCAACTCGGTGTCTGATAGCATCACAACACAACTTGGCTGCTCCCTGGCAACATCTAGTCCGGCAAGCTGTACAACCCGTGGGAGTGTTGCGCCGTTTCCAATAACACAGCTGTTTCCTATATCATTCCACGCACACCAGTAGCTCCCCATATGAAAACTCCCAGTGCTAACACTATAATTCCTATTTGCAGCACTGGCTGTGCGCCTCAAAGTCCATCTGTCGTTCACAACATTTTCGTCAATAAAAGTGTTTGCATCCTGCTGCCTACTTAAACCCCCCAAATAGTCCGATGTTTGTTTACAGTTCAGTATTAGTTGTTCATCCGTGTAGAGAGTGAGGGGTATTCCCATCTTAGAGTTCTATTCTTGGTTCTATTAGTGATTACAACTATACAGTATTAGTTTCACAACTCAAAATTTTTGCAAGTCTCTGTCAATCGTTGTTCTTATTATAATTTTCCCCGCTTTATAAATTCAAATTACATATTACAGTTCCAGACTTTATTCCGATACGAACGGAGCTTCTAATCCGGGCACCAGACGGTAGAAATATTTAAGGTTCAGAGTTCGCTCTGAACTCTTAGTAGCTCTGCTGACATAAGGACGGATCATTTACCGATCAAGGAGGTGGCGGTACGGAGTTAGGTGTACCGGCGTAGAGCACATGACCAAGCTGCAAGTAGTAAAGAAAATGTGGAGAATTAAATTATGTAATATCCAACGCCTAGATCGGCAGGGATTACCTATCTATTTGATGATCTTTGAGCCTTTTGTTAGCGGAAGCGGTAACGGAAGAAATATGCGGGATATCTTCAACCTCATCGTCCAGCGGGCGCTTATTCGTTGACGGTACAGGCGACAAGTCATCAATAGCTGTAGGCGTAAAAGATAGCTGAGGGATTGGAGCGGACAGATATTCTTGGGGATCAAAACGAGCCCTGTAGTTCTCTGGAGAGCCGCCGCTTAGGACGACTTCTTTGGGGCTAAGCTTATCTATCCAGTCCTGTATTTCCTGGATGGATTCTCCCTGCCTGTCGATGTTATCCTGTAGGTCCTGGAAAAAAGAGTCGTGATCTACATCTGCATGCACGGAATTGTCGGAGTTGACCTCGTGAATTCGACGCGCAGCTTTAGCTGCATTTGGGCTAGGTTCAGGAGGAGCTGACGCGGCAGCATCCTGGGAGGGGGAGTCCATTATCCACTCTGCGGTACTAGAAGAGGACGAAGCAGGTGTCATTCTGTGTTTAAGAAGAAGTCTTGGACGCAGACGGTGCGAAAATGGCACCATTATGCTGTTGTCAGTTGTTCCGGTGCCTTGCGTTTCAGCTGCTTCAGACATTTGCATGGATGGCATTCCCATAGCAGACTGGGCGTTCATGGCAGATGTAGGTTGTTCATGGAATAGATGATCTGAGAGCAAACGGGTAGTGTTTGAACCATATAGCGACGATAAAAACTTGACAATTTTTTCTAATGCTTGTTGTTGATTTTGATGGCGCTCGCGAGCAAGAAGGTTTTCTTTCCATAGCATCTCGTTGTCCTTGGAAATACGGCGAAGATCTTCTGCAATTGCCATCTGGTTATACTTCACTGTTTCTAGCTCCGTTATTAATATTGTAATATCTACCTCATCGCCGTTCGAAATAAGAACGCCACTCAGGTTATTGTTGCCGCTGCTATTCACACTCATGCCATAAGGCCCGTCCTTGCTGGTTGAGTTCGATTTCTGCCGCAATATTTTGTTGAGCAAATCTTCTCTGCCTCTGATGAAGTTTTCATTTGCAAATTCCCATCTGTCATCGCTGTTACTTTGTATAGAGCCCGATTTCACGTCCTGGACTTTGTGCCAACCGTACATGTTTAACTGCCTTACAAAAGATGCAAAGTTTGAGTGCTTAAAATACTTGGGAAGAATTTCATGGACAAACTGTTCACGCTGTGTGACGATGAAAGATTTGCCATCATCACTCCAGTGGATAAGCGATTGATTCACTGGATCATTAACCATTGACCACAGCTTGTTGATAAAAGCAGGTTTTGTTTTCGTTGTCGTAAGTTTCTTCTTCGCAGGCGCGTTGCAACCGGGACTATTAACAGGAGTGCTTCTATTGACTTGCTGGCTGCTTCTATTCAGAAGTTGCTGCGGCTTGTTGGAAAGAAGTTTTGATGACCGTAAATTGTACGGTAGGAGAGTTGTAGTGGAGTGGAGTGTCGCTGGGTGTTCAGTTCCAACATCTGTGGCATTGCTGTATAAGTTAAGTGGAGTACCACGCCTGAAGATATGCTCTCCAGGAGTACTTGTGGAATTCAGCGATACTTGCTGATGGCGTAGTATTGGTGAAAACGGCGCCATCATTGCCGAACCTATGTCATCTTCAACCTCTTCGTTACCAGAATGTGGAACAAGTATCTCTGACGGATCCAGTGAACGATTTATTACATCCTCGATGATTGGCACATTCGACTCTAGTTTACCATTGTCGTCTGTATGCCTTTCATTTACTGATCCACCATCTCCCGAATCCTTCAAAGGTGCAGCGGTGCTAAGTACCTCATTCATGTTTATAATACGTTCCGTTGGGCTTGCCTCATCGATACTAGTAGTATGGTTTTCCATCTTGTGTGCTTTCGTAATATAATACTATCAAAGTATTGGCGGTTAATGTATCCTAATATCGCCGGTCCGTCAAACTTATGTACCTTCTACAGTATTCTTTGGCCTTCTATTTGGTTATCGTCTAATGAAAATTTTTTAACAAAAATCTAATGAAACAGTTACAGCACTATTTCTTATGCTAAGAAGAGCCAAGTGACTTTACTCTAAAGCTATCACGTCCTCTTAGGATAAGCACCTACCTCTCCTTTCGTAAACTTGATTACCACCTATTTAAAAGTCACTACTACATGGTGAGAATGTTTTCTTGACGATATAAATTAACACCGGGTAATATATGTCCATTTACGTAATTAATAACGTTTCCGGGTAATGATCACGTGACATGAAATGTCCATATGTTGTACTTTATCAGTAACGGATAATAGAGCATACTCGGAAATGTTAAACGTAGTATTATAATAACTGTACGGAGATTTTTGATTGTTCATGTCTCTGAGTTTTGGATATTGAAAATGCAAAAGCCCTTACAATTATCAAATCGTAACAGACGACGTACAGACGATCAATTACTGTGAAGGTAAATAAACAAATAAAACAAATAAATAAACATTACATTATTTAGTGCCCGTGAGCGCGGAGGCCTACTTCGCTTACTTGTTCTAAGTAGCTAATTTCGGTATATTCTCTCTTGTTTGTTTATCGTAGAATTTGTAGGTTTATCGAAGTTTAGAAAATTAAGGGTTGTATGATTATAGGTTTCGAAAAACTAAACCATACAGTGTTGTAAGCAAATTGATATAAGCTAGAGGGGTATCCTTTGTAGTCTCTTACTCCGTGTTAGACTTTCGCAAAAGTTCCCCCACAACTTTGTATCGTGTTTCCGGATTTTCACTCCGTACCATAAAGTGTACAATTAGCAAACGCAACAAGCCTGACGAGAAACCAGGTTTCATAGAGAAATGGCGCTACCAGAGTTTGAAAGCATTTTTAATATTGCGTGGAATGCTGTGGATGAGAAACAGCACGGTTTTATATACGCCAAGGATATGCCTGAATTAATTCAGCGCTTGAACACAATTGCAAATACTAGCCTTACTACTAAGTCGAATGATGAGGCAATCTTGAGTTACGCAAACCAGAATCCCTTCTACAAGCTAGATAAGGATGAGTTTAATGTCAAATTTCAGTCACTAGTAGGAACAAGTTTAAATACAGCGATGGAGATGGCTAACTTTAGTGATACAAAACCACGGTTATTCGGCTCAATCAGGCGGCAGAGTATAGCAGGAGACGACCAAATAAAGGATGAACTATTAAAAAAGAGCATGGAAATAGAAAAACTACAGTCGGAAATAAATGACTGGAAGGGTAAATACCAGTTTTTGGAGCGCGAGTTCATGTTTTACCAAACTCATCACAAGTCCATATCGGACTCTACTCAACATGAATTCATTATAAGCGAAATGAAACGCACGATTGAAGACCAGACTAAAATGATATCAAAACTTAAATTAGAAATACAAGGAACCCCAATCAAAAAACCATCAATAAGCACTACTAAAAGCGACGTATTGCGCCATTTAAGCAAACGCGGACTCGTATTTTTGCTGCGTTCGCCGAGGATTGCACTGGCAATAGCTGTGCTAACTTATATGTTATGGTACATGATTGTCTCGATGTCGGCTGGCGCCAATAGTAGTCAGGTAGGTGTTTACCATCCGCCAAGTCAATCTTGGTGGGAACGCAGTAATGTGATCAGCGCTTTTTACTGGTATCTGACAGACAAATTCGAGTCGAACCAAGTTATCAACGATACAGTAAAAGATAAGGTCAGTGCTAATTATAATATTGCATTTGAACTATAAACTAGAGCATTACCAATCACCTTTTTAAACAGTGGCACACACTCCCAACGTTAATACTAATGGAAATACATAGCTAGGAGGAAAAGATATACTTATGCTGTAGGTGTCTAAAAAAGACGACTTCATTAATAGGCCGACGTTGCAGTGAGTATCTGGGGGTACCTCTTGGAGCTGATGGCTTCTGAGATGAATCTTTACGGATGTAACTATTAAGATGAAGACGTCAGATCACTACCCAGTCAGAATACCACAAAAAGGTTACACAATATAATGAAATTAAGTGAATACACAGTTGCGATGTCTTGCAAATAAAACAATCCAAAGCTGAGGCAGGAAGAATTACAGTACTCCCTTAGTTGAGGCAATTAAAATGCAATCTTTACCCTCAATGAGCTTTAAAACTCTTGAATTATTTTTTAGCTTTTATAATTTTCAGTACAAATTCTGCTCTACTTCGTAATCTATAGGTATGAAGCCAATTCACCTATTGACATTTTAAATTATAGTACTGATAGCAATCGTGCCTCTAACTCATGCTATCTTCAGCATTAGGTCGCCTGCTTTATAGCCAGCTAAGTACATTGCTTTATCATCATGTGCCTAACTAGCTACATATTCTATGGAATATTAAGGTAGCACTGTAATATACATAGATCTGGCTTGCTACAGACCTTATACCATGGTAAGAGAATAATTATACCCTGAGCATGTTTACAGTTCTACTAAGTTTAGCCTGAGTACAGATTCAGCAGGCCTAGCTACTTTACGTTATGACAGTTTATTATATGTAAGCATAACTTCTATAGTGTTATAGAAATGTATTTTATAGGGCTTCCACTTGGCGCACTGATTTTCGCGACCCATTCACATTTTCCTATAATTTGCCCATTGGTTTGTATAAATTCTCTCGTAATTTTTCTTCATTTCTTCCTCTTACACAACGTCTCAAAACATAGCTGTAATGTTAAATATATCTAAGTTGATAATAGCATTATCATTCTCATTATACCATGAGCATACTTATGATTTCCATGAGTGTACTACTGGTATTGTGGGGAGTTTATTAGAAATAGCTTTTTCATATTGTATCTCAGTGATGACAATGTTTTTAACATTAAAAGTGACTAGCCAATGGCGATGTTGTCTACTAAATTAACACCATCTTTCGGGACTGAAGGGAACAATTGAAATTGCACTAGTAACTTCTTGAAGCTTCTGGCATACTGTAGACTCTTGTGCTCGTTTACGTACTGCAACGAATATACTTGCGTCACTGAAAAGCTTACCAAATTTAAATGGACTGTTGCCACGTTCAAACACCCATACATCTCAACACCCACACACCCACCAGTTTCAGGTGTTTTTTTTCCAGATACACCAAACTTCCAAGTGTTGACAGCATATAAAAGTTACATTGAAACCGTCTATTCTCATCGCATTAACACTATTATCTTTATTTTAGATCCTGTTCAACAACCGAGAAGTGTTCCATTAAGAGATGATTGCTGCTAAGTACGTTTAGTTATTACCGAAATCTTGACTTTAACCGTGAAGATCTTGATTGATTTCTGGAGTATAATGTCACTGGGTTACATCGGATTGGGTTAATCCCAATTGGAATAATTGTTTGAACTATGGTTCAAAAGGTCGTAGGAGATTTCCCGCTTAAGTGTGGGACAAAGATTGGAAAGCTGAAAGAGAACTGTAAACACCATGTTAGAGTCTCTTTCTTCTCCCAGTCTCTGCAAAACTCTCTGACATCGAATGAAAATTGGTGCTTTCAATTCGATGTAACTGTATATTTTACTCACCCCTTTCGTATATGAAACTAACCATCTTTTTGAAGGAAGATTAATTCCGTTTACAACAAGGTTGTGGCCCCAGAGTCTCAAACCAAGAAGGTCAAGGCTCAACAAAAGACCGCTGAGCAAGTTGCTGCCGAAAGAGCTGCTCGTAAGGCTGTATGTTAATTATTCCCCTGTTTGTAGGTGAGTGCACCTCAGAGAGAGGCATTTTGCGTCCAGAAAACTGTGTTCGGTACTATGATGAAAATTCTTTGAATCCCAATTCAATGTTGACTAGCTTTAGGCGATGTTGTCACAACTTATCACCATCTTTCGCCTGACGTGCCAAACGAAGTTTTCTGACGCATTATGGACTGTAATTTTCTCCGAAGTGCTCCACTCAGTACCAGGCACAATTACTAACATCCATTATTTGTAGTCCAACAAGGAAAAGAGAGCTGCTATCTTGGAAAGAAACGCTGCTTATCAAAAGGAATACGAAACCGCTCAAAGAGCTGTTATCGACGCCAAGAGAGAAGCTAAGGCTTCCGGTTCTTACTACGTTGAAGCTCAACCAAAGTTGGTCTTCATCGTAAGAATCAAGGGTATCAGCAAGATCCCACCAAAGCCAAGAAAGGTTTTGCAATTGTTGAGATTGACTCAAATTAACTCTGGTGTTTTCGTCAAGGTCACCAAGGCTACTTCCGAGTTGATCAAGTTGGTTGAGCCATACGTCGCTTACGGTTACCCATCCTACTCTACTGTCAGACAATTGATCTACAAGAGAGGTTACGGTAAGATCAACAAGCAAAGAATTCCTTTGTCCGAAAACGCTATCATTGAAGCTAACTTGGGTAAGTACGGTTTGATTTCCATTGATGACTTGATCCACGAAATCATTACTGTTGGTCCAAACTTCAAGCAAGCTAACAACTTCCTATGGCCATTCAAGTTGTCCAACCCATCTGGTGGTTGGGGTGTCCCAAGAAAGTTCAAGCACTTTATTCAAGGTGGTGCTTTCGGTAACCGTGAAGAATTCATTAACCAATTGGTTAAGGCTATGAACTGAACTAATCCATCCCGCAAAAGAAATTTTGTCTTTTATAATTGATTTGTTTTTTTCTACTTTATACTGGTTTTTGAAGTTCAGTGTGGGGACTTGAGACTTGAAGCCTAGGGAAAATTTATGTAACGAACTTCTATTCTACTACACGCTGTAACTATTTTTTGGTTTCCATTATTACTTTCTTTGTATATTATTTTTAGCTATTATCAACGAGTAAACACGTACTGCAATCCTAAACCGGCCCGGAACTGTTTGAAAACAACTGTTGAACAGTTGCTGCAAGGTGGTTGTTGCAATGCCGTTGCTCCAGGAAAGTGTGATGACACGTGAGCTAGAAACGGAGTCACACAAACAATGCTAAATTAATCTCTACAATGGCAATAACCTCATCATTCACTCTCGTATAGTTTCTACAAGCATATCTAAGCTAGTATATAACACAATGGCCAAGCCGTATGGCCAAGCCAGCGGTCTAGCCAATTTTACAACACTTTTTTAAATTGGGCAACATCTAGTCCATGTGAAAGCTGTTCCATCTGCTCGTAAAAAAGATGAGCTAGAAATAACAAGAATAACCATATAAAGGGAAAACTTTACATGATAGGTAATCGCCGGGTGGTGTTATTAAACAGTGGGCTACTACTGATTGCTTAATTATAAGTATTAAAGAGGAGTTCATATAGCAGATTGGAGATTGTTTCCTTCGTTATAGTACAGCCTCCGAAGAAAACTGGATCTTTAGCTACTCTTAAGTTCCTTTTTATATTTTATTTTTTTCTCCGGTCCGAGACTGTGATCCAGCCCCAGTTTAATTTATTGAGGATACAGGTGCATTATTGATTAGACAACAGCAACAGCAGCAACAACAACAACTATAGGTTCCACAAGATAATGTCGAAAGAGTCTTTTTCAAATGTTGAAGACGAGGAGCCGAAATATCAGGAAGTAGAAAAGAACTGTTGCATTTCTAACGATGGCGATAATTATCAATTACGGAAGTCATTCTCTTTCTGGTCGGTGCTTGGTATTGGGTTTGGCTTGACTAATTCTTGGTTTGGGATTTCCGTAGCTATGATAACAGGAATCAACTCTGGTGGGCCAATGATGATCGTTTATGGTATTATAATTATTGCCTTAATTTCAGTGTGCGTCGGTGTCTCTTTGGGAGAATTGTCATCAGCCTACCCACACGCTGGAGGGCAATTTTGGTGGTCATTGAAGTTGGCTTCTCCCAAGTATAAACGATTAGCTGCGTATATGTGTGGATCTCTTGCATGGGCGGGTTCTATTTTTACAAGTGCTTCAACTACTTTATCGTCTGCTACTCAAATTGTGGGAATGTATGCAATGTTTCACCCTGAATATAAGATTAAGAGTTGGCATGTCTTTGTCTGCTTCGAGATTTTACATGCTCTATTAACTCTTTTCAATTGTCATGGTAGAACGCTTCCTATAATCTCATCTAGTGCGTTGTATGTATCGTTGATATCTTTTGTCACGATATTGATTACTGTGTTAGCGTGTTCTCATGGAAGCTATAATGATCCGAATTTTGTGTTTTATACTTTCAGAAACGAGACTGGTTGGAATAGCAGCGTGCTTGCGTTTATTGTGGGGTTGATAAACCCTGCCTGGTCTTTTTCGTGTCTTGATTGTGCAACTCACATGGCCTTTGAAGTCAAAAAACCGGAACGAGTCATTCCTATGGCAATCATGGGGACGATTGCTATTGGATTTGTAACTTCCTTCTGCTATGTTATAGCAATTTTCTTCTCTATGAAGGATTTGGACGCTATTTTCAACTCAAATACAGGGTCCCCTATCCTAGATATATACAGCCAGATTTTGCAGTCGAAGGTCGGTGCCTTAATACTGGGTTTCTTGGTGTTGCTAACTTCGTTTGGATGTATAATAGCATGCCACACCTGGCAAGCTAGGCTTTGCTGGTCCTTTGCTAGAGACAATGGTCTTCCTTACTCAAGAATATGGGCACAAGTTAATCCTGGACTTAGTGTACCTCTTAATGCCCACCTCATTTCATGTGCTGTTATATCACTTTTGGGTGTCTTATATTTGGCATCAATTACTGCATTCAACTCCCTGATCACAGGGTGCATCGCATTTTTACTTTTGTCCTATGCTGTACCTATTATTTGTCTCCTAATTAAGAAGAGACAGATAAAGCATGGTCCTTTCTGGCTCGGAAAATTCGGCGCGTTCTGTAATATAGTTGTATTAGCATGGACATTGTTTGCCCTGGTTTTTTTCAGCTTACCGCCAATGATGCCCGTCACAGCAAACAATATGAATTATGTATCAGTTGTGATTGTCGGGTATTTGGTTTATTCATTACTATACTGGTGTTTTAAGGGTCGTTACAGCTTCTACCTTGTTGACGACGAAGAACTTACCGGCGTCACTCTTACTGCTAGTACCGAGTCACCAGATAGCGACGGAAAATTGCAGTATAAGGTAAAATCTACATAGCATTATATTAATAAGTTTTTAGGTGAAAGTTTTATTTCTTAGTAGATGGGCGGTTCTTGAAGCTCATCATTTACTAAAAAAGAAAATACGCATATTGAAAATTTTTATAAAGATGCGATGAGATGACTAGACCAATAAACGTCAAACTATTATAACGATTGATATCTACTAGAAGCAGCTATGGCGAAGGACGAGATTAAGGATAAGAAAAGAAAGATACAAGATGATGAGGTTGTAGATGCTAAAAAGAGGAAGGAGGATAAGCCGGTCAAGGTGAAGAAGGACAAAAAAGAGAAGAAGGATAAGAAAGAGAAGAAGGACAAGAAAGAGAAGAAGGACAAGAAGGACAAGAAGGACAAGAAGGATAAGAAGGATAAGAAGGAGAAGGTTGAAAAGAAGGAGAGCTCATCGAAGAAAGAGAGGAAAGACAAGGAAGAGAAGGTAGAAAAGACTGAGGATCAAGTGAAGCACCAGCCAAAAAAGGCCTCCAAAGCTCAGTCTAACTCGACATACATCGAGACTGAAGAACTAAGTAATGTTCCTCAGTCTGAAATAGATCAGTTCTTCAAGGATAACGAAGCTACCGTCGATGACCCCGAATCGTTGGGTTTAAGACCGCTATTGTCGTTTTCAAACGTTAGGTTGCATCATAAGATTCAGGAGGAAATCTCTAAGTTTTCAAAACCAACTCCTATACAGGCTATATCCTGGCCATATTTACTGTCTGGAAAGAATGTCATTGGTGTTGCCGAAACCGGATCAGGGAAGACTTTTGCGTTTGGAGTGCCTGCTGTAAACAACATTCTTACATCCGGACGCAAAGATAATAACGTTCGATGCTTGGTTATTTCACCAACAAGAGAGTTGGCATCTCAAATTTATGATAACTTAGTTAAGCTTACTGACACGGTCTCTTTGCAATGTTGTTGTATTTATGGTGGTGTACCTAAAGATGAACAAAGAGCGCAGGTTAAGAGATCCCAAATTGTCGTCGCTACTCCGGGCAGGTTATTGGATCTTCTAGAAGAAGGCGCCATCGACTTGTCCGCAGTGGAGTACTTGGTCCTCGATGAGGCGGATAGAATGTTAGAAAAGGGTTTTGAAGAGGATATCAAAAAGATTGTAAGTCACACACGTTCTAGCAACAGGCAGACATTGATGTTCACCGCTACTTGGCCAGAAGAAGTCCGTGAGCTGGCTGCAACGTTTATGAAAGACCCGGTCAAAATCTCTATCGGTAATAGAGAGGAGTTAACCGCAAACAAAAAAATCACCCAAGTCGTCGAAGTTATAGACCAATTCAAAAAGGATAGGAGGCTCCTAGAGCTCTTAAAAAAGTATCAGTCTGGTTCTAAAAAAGACGACAAAGTCTTGATATTTGCCTTGTACAAGAAAGAAGCAACAAGAGTTGAAAGGAACCTCAAGTACAATGGTTACCACGTTGCTGCAATCCACGGTGATTTATCTCAACAGCAAAGAACTCAAGCGCTAAACGACTTTAAGACCGGGAAATCAAAAATTCTTCTTGCAACTGACGTTGCTGCTCGAGGTCTAGACATCCCCAACGTCAAGGCGGTCATCAACTTAACGTTCCCTCTAACTGTAGAAGACTATGTTCACAGAATTGGTCGTACAGGTAGAGCTGGTGCCACTGGTATTGCGCATACATTATTTACTGATCAAGAAAAGCATTTAGCCGGAGCCCTTGTAAACGTCTTGAACGGAGCAAACCAGCTTGTTCCAGAGGAATTAAAAAAATTCGGAACTCATACAAAGAAGAAGGAACATAGTGCATACGGTGCTTTCTATAAGTCGGTTGACTTAAGCAAGAAGCCTAAAAAGATCACTTTTGAATAATAGAATATTGTACATATGAAAAATCCTATTTAAAAAATTTATTGTAGTTAACATTCTGTAAAATAATATAGGGCACACGTTTAGAGATAAGAGATTGATATGTTTGCGGGGCTAAGTATGACGACTTGGTGGGGTTATATATAGCAATTTTTAGACGTTAAGGGCATCAGGAAACAAAGCCTGTGCAGCGGAAACCAAGCCTGTTACAACGCCCCGTTTTGTGAATGTGAAGTTTATCGGTGTACGCGAAAAGTAAGAAAAAAGAAAGCCAGGTAATAGTTAAAGCAATACATATATAGGGCCTGGCGATGAGCTATCGAATCAGACTAAATATTCATGTAGTACTGGTGATCCCAGGCCATTTATTGTGATGTCAAGGGATTCGGTCTTAACGAGAACTGAGATCAAAGATAGGATCTCAAAAGGTGAAGTCCTTGTTATATACAATTCTCTAGTGCTTAGGTTAGATAAATGGATTAAATATCATCCTGGTGGAGATAAGGTGATATACCATTTGGTAGGGAAAGATGCTACTACGGAGATGAATATTTTACATGGCGATGACACCATAGATACTTTTGCTAAGTGGCGTATAGGCAGGATTGACTACCGTTGGGAAAACCTACTTCCGCCTATTCAAGCCGGTAAAACTCAGGATTCTAAAAACACCAAGCTAGATATCGATGAGGATGATGAGGAAAGTGAGGCTACACTTTACTCCTCGTCATCTTCGCAGTCTTGTGATTCAACGCTTAACTCACAGGCGACGCTTTACGATACAGTGATCGCTGATCCTATGCTGCCTTCTGAAAGGTTTGATGCCAAGCTTATCGAGGATGAAGAGGCAGAGTTGCCTAGCTTCGATCCAGACACTCAAGCTTATATTCTTGAAGAGTACGAGAAGACCCGTAAGCTACTACTGGAAGCGGGTTTATTCAACTGTCGTTACTACAAGTACCTGAAGGAAGCTGCGAGAATAGGTACGCTGTTATTCCTTGTCTACTACACTTTGTATCACAAGAATATGCAGTTATTATCTGCATTTCTTTTGGGATGTGCTTGGCAACAAGCAGTATTTATTGCGCACGATGCGGGGCACATCTCCATTACTCACCACTACCAGGTGGACAGTGTTATAGGTATAATAATCGCTTCATTCATTGGAGGATTATCATTGGGATGGTGGAAGCGCAGTCATAACGTCCACCACTTGGTCACAAACGATCCCGAACATGATCCAGATATCCAGCAGCTGCCATTTTTTGCAAGCAGCGTGCGGTTTTTCAAGAACCTTTACTCGACGTACTACGAAAGATACGTCACATTCGATATACTGGCGAAGAAATTAGTGCCTCTACAGCATTATTACTACTATCCTATATTGGCATTCGGTAGGTTTAACCTTTACGTTCTAAGCTGGACCCATCTGCTGTCGTTTTTGGGCCCTTGCAATGGTTCCGCAGCGTGGTTCCGCTATCTCGAAATTGCTGGTATGCTCTTCTTCAACTATTGGTTCGTCTACCTCATTCTTATCTGCGGACTCAACACTTTCTGGGAGAGAGTGCAGTACGTTTTGGTTTCCCATTGTGTTACCGTAATTCTACATGTCCAGATCCTCTTATCGCATTTCGCTATGTCTTCTGCTACTGTCTCTCCTAAAGAGTCGTTCCCTTTGAGGCAAGTAAGATCTTCTATGGATGTGCACTGTCCTCCTTGGCTTGACTTTTTCCACGGAGGCCTTCAATTTCAAATTGTGCATCACTTATTCCCAAGGTTGCCAAGGCATAACCTGAGAGAAGCCCAGCCTCATGTCATAGAATTATGCAAGAAGGTTGGTATTAAATACACCATTTACGGCTTTTACAGTGGTAACAAGAAAGTTGTCTCCCACTTGCGGGACATTGCTCAGCAAGCAAAAATAATGCTTGACTGTGCTAATACTTTACAAAAAGAAGGACTGTATGAGCATTAGCCAGTTCTATCAAAATAAATATGTTCGTTTAGCGGAAAATAGCTCTTATTGGTTAATGGATTCTTAATGCTTAACTAGTGGACTATAATCCCCTCAGGTGTTCTGTATTGTATATATATATCTTAAAAATAGACTACTCACAAATCATAATGTTTCAAATGTACGAAGTATTAATAGTATTGAAATAGTTTTTAATAATAGTTGATCTGCAATAAAACTAACGGACCTTAAGAAGGCATATAAGCTTTGAAGTAATGAAATAGGAGTAGAGACATAACTATAATCGTACCGATAAGATTTCACAATGAGTACAGATGGCTGGAGAACTACTTTCAAAAAGTTACACCGATCCCTATCATACAATACAAGACCAACAATGCCAAAGAAAGAAGTAAACGAACTAGCTCTTAAAGAATATCCCTTCGAAGATAACTCCCCGCTGCCGCCAATAAAACTGATAGGTTTTAAAAGTTCAACTCGTGATCGCTTACTAAACAGTGAACTCTGCGAGGAAGTTCGGACATTACTACCTAGGAGGATCCAACTGTACACCGACTGGCATTTACTATACAGCTTAGAACAACATGGCGCTTCTCTGCATTCTCTATATGAACGTGTAAGGTTTTCGGATCAAGGAAATAGTAGAGTGGGTTACCTACTAGTTATTAGAGATAGGAAAGGTGGTGTTTTCGGGGCATATGCTAATGAACCCTTTCACCAGACCGAAGGGAGACGCTATTACGGGAATGGGGAATGTTTCTTATGGAAGGTAGATAAGGTTCCTAACGTCGTCCTCGGGAGGCCGGCTCATATTCATGACCATAATGACGAGCTTACATCGCATAGATTGCAATTTAGGGGTTACACATATACGGGTATTAATGAATTTTGCATATATTCTACCAACATGTTTTTATCAATGGGCGCTGGGAACGGCCATTACGGCCTATGGTGCGACGAAGGCCTTGTACATGGCTCAACTGAGCCCAGTCTAACGTTTGGGAATGATACGTTAAGTCGAGAAGGCAAGAAATTCCACATAATTGGTCTAGAAGTTTGGAAAGTCGGCTAAGGGACAACGCAGTTAGACAGGTATAGGACGTATATACTCAAATACTAGCAAGGCATTTTATTAGAGAGTGCGGTCGAATATCTTCTCCATTGATTGGTTATATTCAATAGGGAAGTCTCGCCCAAGAAAGGGCTTAATCTTGTCAACTTTCCGGGTAATATCCTCTAAGTTATTCTTAATCCTACGCGCAGTTTGTTCACCAACGTCAAAAACCTCACTGAAGTACCTCAGCTTCTCTTCAGTCTCCTCTATAAGCATAATTAGTTCCCGACTTTTAGAATTAACGATCGCTGATGTCTTAGTCTGCAAAGATATCGCTTCAGAAAAGTCAACGCCATTAAGCGCCTGCCAAAGAGATTCAAATAAATATTTACTAGTATCAAACATAGGTGTTACTTGATTTCCCGTGAAAAAGGTATTATTCTGAGGAAGCAATTGTGATAGTAATGTCGCCTGACTGTTATCATTATTTTGAGAACTTTCTTGATCCTCGCTACTATTATTATAAGAGTCTTGATCCGCCGAGTTCCATCCCTCGGCTTCTATGCTATCTTGAGTCGAATTATCGATATCTAAGGTGGTCATACCATCTTCGGGGATCACAAATTGCCTTGAGCTAATAGATGGGGTCCTTGACCGAGTATCAGTACTGCTTTCATCGCTCATCTTTATATTTCGACGCTTTTTGCCCGTTATTATTGGACAATCTCAAATATATCATTTGAAATCCCTAAATATCAGCAATAATAAACTACTCAAAATTTACTATATAGACAGAAAGCATAACAACAGGACAGGTAGAAAACTGAAAAAGACCTCAATGTCGACATTATATACCCCGACAGCTGATGAGGTTAAGCAGAGGTTACGTCCTTTTGGTTTGTTCTTTGAAAAGTCGCTTAAGGACTTGATCAAGGGTATTAGATCACATACTGATACACCGGAACAGTTGCATGAATTTTTGATTAATGTTTTAAGTGAGTGCAGAGAAGAAGTCAAGAGTTCGGACTTTAATTCGAAGACCAATGCGATATTGAAATTGACCTATTTAGAGATGTATGGCTTTGATATGGCTTGGGCAAACTTTCATGTACTGGAAGTTATGAGCAGCAATAAAATCCAACAGAAAAGGGTAGGTTATTTGGCAGCTTCACAAAGCTTCCATAAGGATAGCGATATTCTAATGTTGGCGACCAATTTGTTGAAAAAGGACCTAAAGTATAGTGCAAAGAATGATACTGTTAGGATGGGGATTGCTTTAAGTGGGTTATCTACTATTGTTACCCCAGAATTGGCCCGAGACATATGTGATGATTTACTACTAATGTTGAACAGCGCTAAACCATATATTAGGAAGAAGGCTGTAACAGCGTTATTTAAAGTGTTTTTACAGTATCCCGAAGCCTTGAGGGACAATTTTGATAAATTTGTGGGTAGACTCGAGGATGATGATCTTTCTGTGGTATCTGCTACTGTAAGTATTATATGTGAGCTTTCGAAGCATAATCCACACCCCTTTATTCAATTATCACCCTTACTCTACCAAATGCTGATCAAGGTTGATAACAATTGGGTTATCATTAGGCTTTTGAAGTTATTTACAAATCTATCACAGGTGGAAACTAAACTAAGAATAAAATTACTGCCTAATGTATTGGAATTGATGGATAGCACATCTGCGATATCTGTGGTCTATGAATCAATAAATTGCATAATTAGGGGAAATATGCTTGAGCCAGATGATTACGACACTGCTGTAGCATGTTTGGACAAACTGCATGACTTCTGTAGTTCAACGGATCCAAATTTGCGTTATATTAGCTGTGTGTTATTCTATAAAATAGGGAAGATTAATCCGGATTTTATTTCCAATTTTGATAATTTAATTCTGCGGCTTTTGAAGGATGTTGATGTATCTATTAGGAGCAAGGCCCTCGAGCTATTAGAAGGAGTTATCAACGAAGATAATAGTATCGATGCTGTTAAAAGTTTACTAAAGCAATTGGTTGATGTGGATACAATTAATATTGATAATCAGGAATTTAGCATCGATATACCTGACTCCTATAAATGTAAGATGGTGCATACAATTTGCAAAATAACTTCTATGAACAATTATGTCAATATTGGAGATTTTGAGTGGTACCTCGCCTTATTGTCAGACCTCTGCGTTGTTTCGCAAGATTTACCTGATAAAAGTTTAGGCAATAAGGTAGGAGAGCAGGTGCGGAATGTCATGATTAAGGTACCTGAATTAAGGGACAAAACTATCGTCATGATTGCAAAGTTAATAACAACTGACACAATCAACAAACAACTACCAGGTGTTTTGAAGGAATGCATATGGTGTTTAGGTGAATATTCTTATTTGCTTGAAAACAAGGAGGAGATTATAAGCTTTTTTGTAAAGAATGCCAAAAGCTATGAACCGGAGGTACAACAAATAATGATTCCTGCAATGCTGAAAATATACAGCAACTGGTGTAATGGAGCTGTGAGTATACCAATTGCGACAGTTAAACAGGTCACATCTGAAATGGTTGTGCTCATGGAATCTTTTGTGACATCTAAGAATTTTGAAGTGCAAGAAAGGGCCTCAGAAACCCTGGAATTTTTAAGATTATGCTTGGAATCATTATCTGAAGATGATAGTGAAGAACTGCCTCTTCTAATAACCGAGGTGTTAGCAAGCTTTTTCAATGGTTTTGAGTTACAGCCTATAATTGCCGGGACTCAAAGAAAGCTTCAGTATAGCGCTAAAATTGATTTGGATACTCCATTTTTAACTGAAAAGGAACTTGAAGAAATGATAACTAAGGAAGAATCATTTGACGGAATTCAATCCCCATATGACTCTGAAAGTGAAGACAAGCATACTCCAGATACATTTTTAGACGAAGCTCCGTACTTAATTCTGTCACCAGAAGAACAGGAGGCATTACAAGAACGCAGAAGGCAGGAGAGATTGAATAACCCATTCTATTTGAACGATGATAATAACTCCACTAAGAAGACTTATAGTCTAATCAGTGGCGAAGAGGTAACTCCAGAGCCCGCGAAAACTATGGCTACTTTGACTGCGGATAGTGAACATCAACTAAAGCCTAAGAAGAAGAAGAAGACTAAGGTCAGGGTCATCTCCGACGCTGTGATCGTTGATGGAATCAGTGATCGTGCTGTAGATGATGATAATTCAGAAAGGCAAAGCATATCCTCTTCTATTCGTAATAGAATAGCCTTACAAACAAAGAATAATTTAGACTCTTTTGATTTCAGTAAGCGTGAGTATGAAAAACGAGATGAATACTATGAACCAGTTGACTTGCAAAAACTGAGAGAAAAGTTTTCCCAGCAACAGTTGGTCGATGAATACAATGGATCTACTGCCGAGGAAGTAGTGATTATCAAAAAGAAGAAGAAGCATTCAAAAGACAAAGAAGCATCAAGTGGCAAGAAGAAGAAGAAGAAGAAGCCAAAGTCACAGCAGAAATCTAAATCAGCCGGCGAAAGTACTGGAGAAGAAGTTTCTCCTCCTATTGTAGGTTTTCAGTAGTTTATTATTACATTAATTACTATATACTGGTAATCTTGCGTTTTTACTAATTCTTTCATTTGGCGCTGCCCGTGTATCTTGATTAAAATCGACTACTATGTATTTTCCGATAAACTAAGATAGTTAGGCGCTTAATCATAACCTCGACTGAGAATTCCCTTACAATAGCCTGCTGAACAGTATCAGATTGATGTCATTTAAAGCTGTCATCACCACAACTTTGCAGCAATCTATATGGTCGAAAGCTATTCATACTTTATCAACTATTAATCAAACGATTAACTTTACAATCACTTCCAATGAGCTTCTAATATGGACTATGAATTCAACAGACACCACAATGTGTCAGATCAGCCTGTATGCAGAATTTTTTGACGAGTACTGTTTTGAGCCAGGCATGATAGTGTTTGGGGAGGAGGGAGTTCAGCTAATTGAAGACGTGAAAGGCTGGCAACATAAATTATACTCGTTCCAAATAAATGGTCGTCATCTTTCCTTATTAGCTCGAAAACCAGATAGTGATCCTATTAAAAAGTATACAATTCTAATCAACAACACCTCTACGTGCCCTGAATCGATGGTGAATAAGCTGCAGATAGGCATATATACCGAGTCACTTATAACCAAAGAGTTTTCTCCTGGGTTTAATCCTATAAAGTATGATCCGATTGTAATAGATCTCAAGTATAAGAAACGATTCCTTGATATATATGCTACAAGTGCTGAATCACAAGAGAGTGAGATGCTTGATCCCAGGCTAGTAGGTGTTTTTGAAGTTGTAAGACGACAATTGGATAATGCGAAGTTTAATCAAAGTATTGCAGCAATTCAAAGACCAAAGGTACTACAGCCTGAGAATGAAATCAATTTCATTAGTATGGATAGTACTATATGGAAGAACTTTATCGCAACCTGCACAGCAAGCACAGAAGAAATTAAGTTAGATCTAAACATTAACAAAATGGTTATTACAGCATTCTCGAAGGGGATTTACAATTTGAGGAAACAAGACGTTTTGAAGCAGGCAATATCTATGAGTAATTCCATTGACACACAAGATTTAGAGCATTACTGCCTTTTTAACACAACAGAAGGTCATGAACGAGATCCCAAAAACCTTCCAACCAAGCAGATATCGTTCAAATTAAAAGATTTTAAGAATTTCTTTACAGTTAACCAGGCATGGAAAGGTAGCTGTATTGTTAATTGCTGGTTCTGCATGCCTGGTGATCCAGTATTTTTTGAAATTGATCGTGACGAGGTTAAGCTGACACTGGTACAGATCACTGACGATGTCAGTATTAATGGACTCGCTCAGCAAAAGAAAACTATTCAACCGGTTGCAAGATCACCTAAGAAAACAGCCAATTTGTTGGATAAAGCAACTTCAGAAGCCCACAAAATGCGCGCAGGGAGTACGCCTCCTGCCGATAGTGCGTCAAGTCTACCAGTGAGACGCAATTGGCACCGCAACCCTGTACAGAGTAAACTATTCCTGGAAGATGAAGAAGACTACGAGGGTGGAGTAAATATTACACAAGATCAGTTAGAGCAGCGAATGTCATCTCTTCCAGGCAGCAGGGCATTGAAGCGGGCTGCAACAACTGTTGCATGGGGAGCGACAGAATCTAGAGACGACAGTCCTCACGAAGATCAAATCACTATCCTTAAGAAGGAGAAACAAAAGTTTCTGGAGCACTTGAAGGTACGAAAACTTGAAAACAAGAATCATAAAAATGTTGCTGCCGATAACGAGGATACGCGCGACACACAGGGCACAGATTTAGGACCAACTCAACAGTCTTTACCCAAAGGATTATTTGATAAACTGGATATGATGTGAATTACTATTTTGATATAAAAATGGCTGAGGATAGCTTTAAAACACTATGCAATATGAAAAACTAGCTTAAGAATAGCGTCTCTGCCTTTCCACAGTTACCTTATTTGCTGGCGCTGGTTTCGGTAGTGTTTTTGGCTTGCGTTATTTGCTCTTTCCCACTAAGATAATGATATTGTAACCACCTGAAACCTTGGCCTAATTGCGCAGTTTCATTAATGATATGACAACCAAACAATAAATAGTTCTGTGGAGTAACAGCTAATGCGTATCTCATGAATACAGCGGAGTAAACAACCAAAGCTGCAGTCATTGAACCGGAAATTAATTCAGGGTCTTTCTTCAAATCCACAATTGCTGCTATAGGGATACCAAAGTTAGAAACAGGGCCCCAGAAATGGGTAGTGAATACATATTTTAAAGTCTCTTTGTTAATGTATTTTGAAATTAAAGATTGTGCTGCAGCTCTTTGTACAGGTTGAGACATAGTGATGGATATTATTTTATTCTTGGAACGGGTGATAAAATGAACCTGGGAAAAGGCAAGAGGTGAGTTTTAGAGTTGATACAGACTCTATTTTAGGAACGAATAGTCAAGAAGTAAGTGGTGTTAAGGGAAGTCGATTCCATGTTAATGAAAGAATTTGTAATAAATCCGGGTAAGCCTTTTGCATTTTCTTTTTTTTTGAAGATTTTAAATGCAGAAGCTTAAAGTTAGGTGATGAGATGACTTACAAGTTGGTTAGTTTGGCGTTCAGAGGCAATAATTGGGTTGAGAATAACTACTATAGAAATTACCTACCCATCATGGATAATACTCGATATAACTACAATGCACCAGTACCAGCGAATCTTCCTAAGCCAACATCGTCAGGTACTTTAGAAGGGCCTCCACCTAAGCGTTATAGACCAAATAACTTTGAAAATAATCCTGCTCATGTCCCTAATATGTTATATCAGCAACCTGATTATGGCCAGTATGCGGAAGGATATTATGGGATGCCGCAGCTTGGTTATGCCCCTCAATGGCAACATGCCCCTCAGTATGCTTATCCTTATTACTTACAACCGCCTCAGGTAAGCCAATACCCCCATATAGTGCCTCAGATGGCCGAATCCATACCTAACGCGAACCATAGGAATACCATACATGATATAGTGAAAAAAGAGGAGAAAGGCGATGTTCTGAAAGCAAGTTTGACGTCCGAGATGGAGTTAAAAGAGACTAAGGGTACGAGGATTGAAGAAAATGAAGACAATGAGGTCAACAATTGTAATATTCGTACAGAACATATATCAGATGATGAAATAGATGGGACTGCAGGCGATGATAGTCTCTTAATACCAGGTACGTCGATTTCACTAAAGACTGAGGACGATATTGCTAAGTGGCGAGAAGATCGACGTAAGATGTGGCTGGTAAAGATATCGAATAACAAGGAGAAGCATAAAAAGGACATGAATATTGAAGATAAACACATAGCATCAAGCCCGTTGGTGCAGGTGAAGAAAGAAAAGAATTTTATAAACTCCATCCAAAACCAGGTGAATAGGTACAACCCACAGCCGAGATTGAACTTAGGTTTGGTACAACGTTCAATGGCTAGTGAAAACTCCAAATTACTGGGATTCATAAAGCAACTTGGAGAAGCTAAGATGCTTGAATATGTTCTGACCGATAAAGAGAAGGATATACTGTTTGGTAGGACGAACAAGATCCCATTTGGCAAGAATGGAAATAACAACCACAATAACAGACCACAGCAGAGGAATTTTATGAATAATCGGACATCGCAATCGAGGTATAATCGATAGATTAGCCTAAATCCATGTCTTTATTTACTTGTTCCTTTACATTATTTAGTGTATATAATGAGCATTTTAGAGTTTTCCTATAATCAATTCGGTTATAGCGGCCCCAATAAAAGAACCAATTACCATGCCACGAAACAGACCATTATTATTTGGAATCTTTGATTTTTCTAGTTTTTGTACCTTTTTTCTCTTGTGCTTATTCTTTCGTACACTTTTATGCTTCTTTGGTTTAGATTTCTTCGAACGCTTAATGTTCAAAGATCCATCTAAATGCATAAGATTTTGCTCGATTTTAGAAGCGGCCGAGTCGAATATTACTAGATCTAATTGTTTCTTTTCTTCGTCATTAATTGTGTCGTCAGGGACTAATGTAATTTCAGGGTCTATATCCTTTTTGTCCTTAGCTGTAGCCAGTGGAGCCGCGTGAGCTATCAACACAGAGTCTCCCATTACTTTAAATTCGATTTCATATAAATATCTACAACATGGTATTAGTGTCGATACTTATTTGAAGCGTCTTGTTTTATTATATATTGACCTCTGTCGTTTCATCTTCGTTTCAAAAGTTTTCGTATTATTCACATTATCAATAATAATTTCCGATACCATTGTAACTTCGTTAGGCTGTTTAAAGCTTACCTTGGCTCGCACTAAGTTCATAGCATGTGCCGCCATTTAGGAAATAACCAATAGTAGGTATATGCCATTAAATCAACTGCTGTAATTTACTTATAAGATTACTTAAAAGATTACTAAACGTGATTATTTCGGACAGTTTACTCTAAGTTCACAGCACCAGCTATGAAACCTACCACAAAACCAGTCAAAGTTCCAATTATAACAGACTTCTGGCGCCACAGCTTTTGTAAAAATGCCTCTTTTGCGAATGCCTTGTCGGACTCAATGTGAAGTCCACTGTAACCTTCCTTTTCTGAAGCCGAATCTGAAAGGTGATCACTATCATGAGAGTCATTGGACTCCACACCAAGCAAACCTAGATTTGCTTCAAATCTATCGGGCTTGTTGTCATTAGCATATGAGACATTACAACAGTTGGAAGATGAGAAACAGCTTCCGTTAAAGGGTTCCTGTTCCGAAATAGGGGATCCTTCCATGGAAGTGCTTAAGTTTTCATTGCTCCAAACCTCACTGTAATTTCCTTCGGAGCTAGTCCCGAAGTAAAAAGGTGAAGATAAGTTGGGATTCTCGAGCAATCCACCCGTTGTAGGACAGGGGGAATCATCATAAGTAACATTTCTTATTATTAGTTCCCAAATCTCATTATGCAATGGATAAAGATTGACCTGCAACTTCAACCTTGCCCCCCTGCTCTGAAAAGTGGTTACTGGCCTTTCCATATGAACTAAACCAAAGCGTTCTCCATTTTTTAGATCGATTACCTTCGCAAGACCATTAATATTACTTTGTAAATCAATGATACCATGGGTACTACCAACATCTTCAACATAAATCCGTATATTTTCATAAACAGCATCATTGTCACTTGTATGTATTCCAAGTTTCTTGACATGTAATATTGCATGTTGTTTGCTCAAACTTTTTTCATTGTAGTACAGATTATTAGGCCTTGCCACCCTATTAGGATCTTTAGTACTTGCCCTACCAATAACTTCTGACAACCCATCATTGATATTGAACTGGATCTTTCTGTTTTCGTGTGTACTTAATAAGCTCATTCTTAAGTAGAGTTACCGCTACTGCAATGCGACCAAAATTGTGGATAAATCAGTTCCTCTAACCTGCACCAATATTTTGCTACAGCTGATTGTTCTTGAGACCAAATAAGTTATTATTCTTATATAAACTTATGTGAGTTCGAGATATGTTCACCTATGAATATTAATTGGGCGGCTGACTTCCCCTTAATCCACAGCCGCCAGTGAATTCGTCAATAACGATTAGGTTACCTTTGGTCGTAGACGGTCGTTAGAGCCAACTCTCCAACGAAGTGTAGTCTCAGTAATCTAGAAAGCAGTATTTAGTACCATTAGATCGTTAGATTGGTTATTTCCTCAAGTCTTTTTTTTGGGTATTTTGGTACAATTCGAGTTGGCGCTTTGCGATTTAAGATCATGTTTCTTGGAGGTATGAGACTTTTCATACGACTTCTGCATCGCTTTTGCATATCGCCTATCCTCTTCTTGCTGCATCATTCTAGCAAGCTCTTCATCTGTGAGGAAAGATGCGTCTTTTGCTTGTTCTAAACTTGCGTTTTGAGGTCCATTATTATCGATATTACTGGGAAACATGGCGTCATTTCTGTCATTTGAATGCTCCATAGGGGCAGGTGTAAGGTCTCCGGTATAAAACTCATCTCTATAGCCGTCTACAAAGTCTAGTGACTGCCATACAATGTCAGAGCGATATTTATACCCGAGATCAGTTACAAGTGTGAAAAGCACGCCGTTGTGCTTATATATGGTTGCGAAATGATTATTACGGAACAAAATTGCGTAGCAATCATCCTGCATAAGTTTCTTTAGATGTTGAAGGCCGTAAGTAGTAAGTTGTGTGGCGCTCTCTTCCAAGAATGCGCATAGCATTGCGGCATCATTTAGGAGTTGCTTATTCGGTTGAGTAGATTGTGGATCTTCCTGGAATTCAGCTACTAGAACGAGAGTTTTCTGTGCATCATCATAGGAATAAGGGGAGATTCGTTCGTAGTCGTTGGGGAATTGGTCAGGGTCCACTAACCAGCCATGAACCAATTTGACATTAAAGAGCCTAAAAAGAGCCATTTCAGGTGTATCCCGGAATGTGCCATCAAATGCAGGATCCACTGGCAATCCAGTATGGAGTTGTGGTAATAATTTCAGTAACTTGTCAGTGTCGGAATAAGCGCTTGTAGAGTTTTGCACAGCAATATTTGCCAATGAAGTAACCAAATCATGCAAAGTTACAGTAGGCTTTTGAACTAGTCTAATAAGGTTGCTTGCCTTCGAAGCATATTTAGGGGATAGAAGCAATACATTTGCCAAAGCTATTAGTGCACATGGACCATTTTCATTTTGCAGCAGGATAGGTAGTCTTGTACCTCTGGTAACGACATTTTTAGTCTCAAATTCAAGGTTCATGTCGGTAGAATATGCAGTATTACGAGCTTTGAACAAATACTGAGACTCGATACACCATTGAGTGTAACATTGTATAGGGTCTCCCGCTGAAGGAACGCGCACTATTTGTTGCATTTATAAAAGAGATTGTAACTTACGCCTGCGGAGCACCCACACATACTTTTCAATCCAAAGCTTCAGAACTTACGAGATGAGTACGCACTTTGACCCATGTCATATTAGGACTATTAGTCATATGATTATTAACTGATACGTTAAATACCAGATTATCGTATGCAACTGGGTTCCAAGATATCCGGCGATAGTAAGAGAGGCTTCAAGATCATACATTCTATTCTCGTTTTAAGATACAAAATAATAACATAAATTGATATGTCAATAGAAAAGGTCATATCAGAATAAGAAGTAATACCAGAATTACAAAGAGATGAAACGCAAAGGTAAGGTCCTATACTATGTGTCTTGGCACTTGCTGGTAGAAAGGGCACATAGTAGGTGGTACATATGACTTCCTTGAGCAAATTTAGACTTCTGAATACAGTCGTTTAAATCTTCTCCATCATACGCGTAGGTGTAGATCACTTCCTTATAACATGTAACTCATTCACTTCTGTAATTGAGCAAGACTGTCTAGAAGACTTTGTACACTACTTCCAGGTTGATTTGACTGTGGTTGAGGTACGGGTTGATGTTTCTGTTGCTGCTGCTGTGCTGGCGGTTGCTGTTGAGGAGGGAGCTGATGCTGCTGAGGGGGAGGAGAACCAGCCATAACAGGTGGAGTTTGAGAAGCAGCACCATATCCCGCGTATGGATAACCCATTGTACCAGCTAACTGTTGTGCTGCCTGTTGACCTTGAGGATTGTTTTGGAGCTGTTGAATGAGACCTAGGACTTGCTGCTGTTGATTTGGTTGTTGCTGAGCCATAGACAATAAGCTCGATATTACATTTTGTGGTAGATGTTGGATTGCCGCTAGAAGCTGAGATTGGTCCATTGGACTATTCGCCTGACCTGATGCAGCCATTGGAAGCTGTTGGGGAGCAAAGGTACCATAAGATTGCATGGCAGGATACTGCTGTCTTTGCTGAGGTGGCGGTGGTGGTGGTGGTGGAGGTGGCACAGCAGCCATTGGTCCAAACATTTGCTGCGGCGGCATATATGGAGGTTGCTGTGATTGCATACCGTATGCTCCATAATACTGCTGCTGAGGTTGAGGCTGAGGTTGAGGCTGAGGCTGCGACTGGAGATGCTGCTGCTTCTGCTGCCTTTGTTGGGATAATGGACCACGCTGTTGTAAATGAGGAGATATGGATCCACCAGCAGCTCTAGTATTTTTCAAATTATTAAAAATTGCAATTGAGTCCTCACATGAAACACTGATATACTCATCAAATTTTGTCTCACCTTGAGGACCCTTGTAGAAAGATTGAATGTCAACGTTTCTAGTCTTGTTCACCAAAATAACACCCCATACACCGTCATAAGCTGCATCATTAATTAGCTTCCGCAATTCCATCTTAGGCTTTAAGAAAACCATATCAGTCTCAAGATCCGATCCATTTCTGAAGTTATTGAAAACTTCATTAGCGTATGCACGGTCTGCTGTTCTCTTTACTAAAATCATACATTGCGGAATCCGTTTCTTAGTCTTCTTATAGTGATTGTCACTGTACATATCGTCTTCGTCATCTTGCTCATCAAATGGTCTTTTACTGGAAGTGACGAATGTAGAACTGCTATTAGTGCCATGATCACCATGGTCAAATTGGGGTCTACTGTTAGAACTAGAAACCTCCAAAATTAGTTTCTTACCAAAGTTGCTTTCATTTGATTCACACTCGATAGCGTCCCGCACTGATTGCGCATTATCGTATTGAATAAAACCAAATGCATTTTTAATGTTAATTTGGAATATATGACCATAAGGGGAGAATATCCTGAACAAGTCTTCCTTTGTTACATTCTTCAAAGGCAAGTTACCAATAAATAGCCTCGACTTTGGTGGAAAATGTTCGATCTCTGTTATCCGATTTTCTCCAAGGAGGTACTCAGAGTACCTTTGCCTTTCTTCAGGAGTCATGGACTGAGACATGTCAGGACGTGGAAACCGCCTTCTGCTTAAAGCATCACTAACAACCGGAGAAACTGACTTGGTAGGCATAGCTGTTTCGACGTTTGAATTCAATAAAGTTATAATAGCCACAACCTTTTCTTGTGCAGAGAGCTCTTTAAACTCCGGTAGGGAAAGCATATCACTGTCTAAAATATATTTAACCTGTTTCTGCAAAAGTTGATTGTCCACGTTTCCTAACTTGTCCGTAATACTTTGTTCCTTAATGCCAAGCGATGAATTTTCGTACTGCTTCGAAGAGTCGTCATACTTAACTATGGACGAGTTCTCTTTCTTAAAACTATCACTGGAATCCTCTTCTTCATCGTTTTCCTTCTCATCATTTTCATCAAGTACCCCTTCCAGCTGTTCAGGTTCCTCATTTTCAGCACTATTACTGTCATTATCACCTAAACTTGATCCATCTTGGGAAATCTGTTTCTCTTCTTCCTCCACTGAACCTTGATTCTCTTCGCTGTCGCTGTCGCTCTCACTCTCTTCTATTTGCAGTGGATCGTACTGTTCTCCTTGTCCCTCACTAGTTTCTGTCGCTTGCTCTAAATCTTGCTTTTCGTCTTTGTTGTCTGATTCATCACCTTGATCCTCACTGTACAAATTCACATCATTGTCTTCTTCGTAAGTAGACTCACGATGGACATACGCCGCTTCCTTCTTGTCATCAGAGTCAGAACTTCCCGATCCTCCCTGTTGACTCTTCTTTAAAGCAGACATAATAGCCTGTAGCTTATTATCCTCTGACATAGCTTTCGTGGTTGTTTGGCAATATACCTAAGTAAGTCGTTAAAAGCCTCTGTACAATTTGTTTATTTCAAATAAAGAAAAGGCTTAAATTACAACAACTTTATTTTGCAAGGTGGCAACGTCAATCTATCATCACCTTATACGAGTCAACAGTATGTAGAGATTTCATTTTGCGGTCAACATAATCCAGTGGTGTCCAATACTGCTAGCCTTGCGACGAAGGTCTGGTATTATCACCAGCTGTCAAGTCTTTTAGTACTGCTTTCCTTTAATACCGGGGTTTCCAAATGATCAAAATCTTTTAACTCTGTGTATATTAAATAGGAATAAATAACAAGTACTACAACTAAGACATTATTTTAACCGCAAATGGTATCAGCGCTAACTTCATGCAGTAAAAATTGAAGCTTTAAGATTGTTTCTTGACGACAATCCTTCAAGCAGTCTTAATCCCTGGAAAACTCAGTAGATTCAATTTTGCTGAATTACTGGAGTAACATATCTAACCCAAAAAGATGTAATTAATGAAAACTTAGATTTCACTTCCATGCAATATCCTACAAAATCTCATGCAAACAGATTCTTATGGGTTTCCTCTACTATGCTGTCTCTGTTTCCGGTGTTCCATTAAACTATCATCGTCAAGAGAAGTATCTGATTCCAGTGTGTGTGCAGGACAAGGTAGAATAGAACCCAGAGCAACACTGGAAAATGCAACGAGGATTGTTGTCATAAAAAGCCTGTTTGTAATGTTATTCCTTGTAGCTGCTTTCAGTTGCATCTTTGTTGCGTGTAGTACAGCACCGATCTAAACAAACAAAGCCGTATAAAAGTCGTCTAACACCCCAAACTCAATCCACGTCAGAAAGATCTCTTTATCTAACTATACCTTTTGAATGTTGAAGTGATGAAAGTAAACTATTAACGTCTTGGTATTGAAAAGCACGATTCCAATGCATAGCATTGGTCGGATAATTCGGCCCTATTAAAAACATATCAGAAAAAACAAAAAAATATAAAAATAAACGTCGAGAAAAAAGTACGTTACCGCTCGCAGTAAAGTACTAGTAACCACACGACGATTAGAGTAGGCTATAAGGTGCAGCTTTAGATGCAGAAGTGATCCTCTTATGAGGCTGCAGCGGAGTAAACTTATAACTTGGTGGCAATGCAGATGATTCTCCATTTCTAAAGTCCTCTCCAAAACTTTTTGACGTGGGTGCATGAGGCGATTTAGGCGCCGAGGTGATTCTTCTAGTTATTAGTGAAAGAGGACTGGAAATATTAGAATAAACAAACTCTTCAAAATACTCATCATCATTATTCCTATTCTGATTGTAAGGGCCATATTCTGAGTATTGATTACTGATGGTATTATTCACGATACTGTTTGCTCTTACAATGGCTGTAGTGTTTGTATTATCAACCTGGTTTCCCCGGTTAGTCTTGGAAACATTATTCGACTTTTTACTGTTTCCAAAGTTTTCCACCTTCTTGGAGCTACTCATGTTATTTACCTTTTGTTCACTAGAAGATTTGTAGATAAAATTGCCATTGTAGACGTTTGCATTTTTACTTCCTTCAGCAGGATCATTTTGCTCACTTTCATCTGTCTCGGGATCAAAAACATCTTCAATTAGTTGAGGCTTATTATTAATAGCAGCAGTCGTGAGATTGAAAGTTTTACCTTGCCTAGTACGAGGTGGAGGAGGAGAAGGTACAACGGAAGGAGAAGAGAACGCAGGACTGTCAAACCTTGGTATTGAACTTGGACTTGCTATGAATACAGAGTTAACATGTGGCTTTTTTGGAGCTTTCTTTGGTTGTAAAGGGGTCACAGCTACTGTTTCTGTCTCTTCGTCAGGAAAATCGTCAGGGTCATCCGCCGCCTCTCTATTAATTAGCGCCTCAAAACTGTCTATCTCATTTGACTGTTTACTATTGGTTTTCACGACTTCCATGTGAGAATTCTGTATAGTCTGTGAAATCTTGTTAATTGTTTCCGTATACTGCAAGTACTGTGAGAGTGTCAACGTATCAGCCATTGAATAGTTCCAAATCAAAGGTAGGAGTTTAAAAACAACAGTCTCATCATCATTGATACAGTCGGGTAGACTCTTGAAAAGTTCTAAGAACTTCATCAACACCCTAGAGTCACGAGTCTTCATAGCTCTCATAAGCGGAACCAATTCCTCAACAATAGTTGGTTTATCTATAGCTCTTCTCTCAACCATTTCATGGAAGGTATTTATACATGCTATCTTAACTGTTAAACTCGTAGTTCTAGCAAATAACTCAGAAACCAATGGGAAGAAAAATCTTCTAGCAGTAGTATAGTCTAATGTGTCCAATATCAAATGAATTTTACCTAGCAACAGTTCTTGCACGTCAATAGAGTGCACGCCAGATAACTTCAATACATGGGAAATTAATGGCCTCAAAATTCCTTCGCTAAAAGCTTCTGGCTTTAATTTTTCATTGAACGTTTCGAGGTTTTCAATCAAACACGAAGGTGCATTTTTAACTACTACATCCAAATTATTCTTTTCTAGTAGCAATGGAGTTATCTTTTCATTAAAAGATAGTTTAGATAGCGACAGACCAATTTCAACAATAATATTCAAGTTAGTTTTAATGAGATAAGCGTTTGGTTCTGGTATAGAACAGCTTTGGTCAAATACCTGCAAAAGAATTGGAAGGAATTTCTTCTGCAATAATTCGAGGGGGAATTTTGGGAGTAATTTTACTAAACCTTCAAAGTACACTATCTTCGATTCATCTGATCTTGCTGCCAAATTATCTAGGAACATCATAGACTTTACTGCCGCATCCTGGAAAAAGTCAGAGTCAATAAACCGTGTTATGTTTTCATACCGAGAGAATACATCCCGATTCATTAATTTGGAAACGTTACACCGTAATTTATCTGGAAGGTTACTAAACACAGTAGCCCAGGACAGCTGCAATAGTCTGCCATGATATTTGGAATATTCTTCTTTATAACACGAGACCGAGTGACTACTACAGTTCATCAGAGTCTTGCCAAAGTACAAATAGTAAATCAACATACCTAAGGAAAAATAGTCACTTTTTGGCGATATAGTGTCAGACAATACAGCTTCTGGCGCAAGAAAGTTGTGATTGGGGCGAAGGAATGCTGGAGCAGCATACTTATATTGCGGTAGGGAGTACTCTGAAGTCGTTTTATTTGGAGGAAGCCTTATTAAGTGAGAAAGGCCGAATATTTTCCAATCCATATTCTCCGTAATTAAAATGGAAGATGGCTGTAAATCTAATACAACAGCAGCAGCAGTGTTATGAATGAAGTCGAGAGCATGGGAAATTTGTAGTATACCACGATGGATTATTAATTCATGGAATGGAAGATTTAACAGATCACGCTCTGCCGCAGACTTCTGGTAAGCAGTGAGAAGGCTACCGGAGACATATTCAGTAACAAACATAAAAGTCTTTGCGTGTTCTTCTAATGGCGCCACAAGGGTAACAATCTTAGGATGTTTTAGTCTCGCTAAGTTGTTTACTTGATTCCTCAACATGTCATAAGTAGCATTAATAAACTGACGGTCCTTCTGTAAGCTTTTTGACTGCACAATCTTGCTACTAAGCATATTGGCTTCAAACTTCTTCTTGTCAAATATGAAAACGGAGACTTTTGTTGATGGGTTGGCGGATGCCGATCTTGGACGCCCAGTGTAGACCAACCATGGTTCTACAGCAAAACTAGGAGTTCCTGCATATGAGTAATTAGCTTCGATGCCAGTTTTCGAGGTCCAAAATACCATTTGTAATTTTATTGTTTTGTTATTGCGAATTTAGGTCTGTAATAATGTTGAATATACCAGTTTATTGAATAACTGTCGTACCAAACAAAAATTAGCTACAGCGATAAATAAGCTTATGGGAAAATAAACGGCCTCGTAGGTTTGATTAACGATACTAGAATACCTGTAGTAATTAAAAGTAATTATTTAAACAACACGCTGCTTACAGTATGACTGTGGGTATTGTACTTTAAAGCTTTAGGGTCCAAACATAAAATATACTTTTTGTTTTTGATGTCTATCGTCGGAGCAAAAATGCGCAATCCCGGAATCGAACCGGGGGCCCAACTATGGCAAAGTTGGATTTTACCACTAAACCAATTGCGCTCGTTATATCTGATGAGTGTGGAGGTGAAGTTAAGTAGGCAATAGCATCATTGCTATTTTTGCTGAATGTAGAGATTTAAACGTTTGTATAACGGTGTGAAACAAAAAACTATGTTTTAGTTTTTTATAGTTGTTGTATTGTCGCAATGATTTGGAGGTTTTTATGTTCTTCCATTACCATTGGTCCCGTCACTTCTCCCTCACGTCAAACTTCAATAATTGAGGGAATGCACCCATTCTTAATGTTGATGAAGTCTGTGACGCTTATGTAATCTGTGATTTCAAAGCTTGGATTTGTAGTTTGTCTCATTTCCAGTTAGCCAGAAAGTGGCTTCAAAGGCTGAAAGTGGCATCATACTAAAGAGCAAGGGACTATTTTAGTCTAGCTAAAAATAGCACCCTTCAACTCCACCTTCCACAGCATTGTTAGTAAATAATTTGTTCAAATATCATCTCGTACGAACGTTACAACTTTCTAAAACTTGTCAAGAGTAAGGTTTATGTTCAGCTAACGCAGTGCTAACAGACAATGCAATGGGATTCTAGTTTTTCTTCCGTAAAATTGTTGGTTTTCAGAAATGTCGGTAAAATTGAGTTGGCTATTTCCCAAGAAATTAGTGAGCCTTCTCTTTTCTTTGGAAAGTTTAGATGCAAGGATAAGTCCACCTAAAGATCCTAGAATGAGGCAAAAAATAAGTATGGCTGCCGGGAAGCCCAGATGGAACACATTAGAATTTAAGTTGTATTATTTATTATTTGTTGTGATAGTTATGATGATTCTAGTGACTGCATATCGAGCTACAAATCCTCCAAACCCTAATTATTATAAGTTTGAATCTCTATTAAGCGAAGGATGGTTATTTGGGAGAAAAGTTGACAACAGTGATACCCAATATAGGTTCTTCAGGGATAACTTGTTTTTACTACTCGTATTTATGGCTGCACAGATTTTTATCAAGAAACTGGTCATCCACATTTTCCCTATTAATAAAGGTACGTTTGATCTATACTTTGGAATTGCATTCCTATTTGTTATCCATGGGGTTAATAGTTTGAGGATTCTCCTTCATTTTTTTGCAATGTATGGTATAGCAAAATTATTGAAACAGCAAAAGAACGTTGCTCTTGTATTGAGTTGGATATACGGGATAGGGACCTTAGTATTTAATAACAGGTACAGGGCATTCCCATTCGGTGACATTATCCCGATTGCATCATTTTTAGATAAATCCTATAAAGGTGTCGTTGAGAGATGGGATGTTTTTTTTAATGTTTCTTTGCTAAGAATGCTTTCTTTCAATTTCGATTTTATTGAAAGATGGAACGCTGTTCACGCAGCACAAACATCTACTACACCAACATTGTACGAAGAGGATGGCTCTTCTCCAAAGGTTGAGGACCTTAAGCTTTCTTCAATCCCCAGCCCTGGTGTTGCTGATTCAGTCGAATTTCTCGATGAACGTGCAAGACTCATCGCTCCCCATAAAATTGATGACTATAATATTAAAAATTATTTTGCATACATCAACTACACCCCATTATTTATTGCGGGACCAATCATCACCTTTAATGATTATTTATATCAAACAACCCACCAATTGCCATCAATTACACCTAGCAGGGTTTTCTATTACAGTTTAAATATTATGTGCTGCATTTTGACCATGGAATTCATCCTGCACTTTCTATACGTGGTTGCAGCATCAAAAGCAAAAGCTTGGACTGGCACTCCATTTGAGGTATCTATGATTGGTTTCTTCAATTTAAATATTATATGGTTGAAACTGTTAATTCCTTGGAGAATTTTTAGGCTGTGGGCTTTAATTGATGGAATTGATCCGCCTGAAAATATGATTAGATGCGTTGACAATAACTATAGTACAATGGCATTTTGGAGAGCTTGGCATAGGTCATTTAATAAATGGGTTCTTCGTTATATTTATATTCCTCTTGGCGGTTCATCCAATCGGATACTCACTTCTTTGGCAGTGTTTTCGTTTGTCGCTATCTGGCATGATATAGAGTTACGTTTATTATTCTGGGGTTGGATGATTGTACTATTTTTGCTCCCAGAACTTCTCGCCACTAGGTATTGCGCTAAGTATTCAAAGGAGAAATGGTTTCGCCATCTCTGTGCATTTGGTGCTGCATTAAACATATGGATGATGATGATAGTGAACATTTTTGGTTTCTGTCTTGGTTATGACGGTACTATTCAGTTTTTGAAAGATTTATTAGGGACTTTTAGAGGTGTCTTATTCTTTATACTCGCGACCTGTTCATTCTTCATCGCCGTCCAACTAATGTTTGAACAACGAGAACACGAAAAGAGAAATGGGATAAATGTAAGATGCTAGTTTAAATTTTATTATTAATGTAGTATAAACTATGTTTCAATATATGCATTGCCCAGTATTATTAATTGTCATTTATTTTTAATCTTTTCTTATATTCGCCAGGCGTCTCGAAATTACGCAAACTCCAAACTCCACGTTTGGCTTTCTTGGCAACCATTTCATGATACCTGTAGAGTTTTTCTTCGCCATCAAATTCTGCCCCTATTTTGCCCTCATATACGACGCCTAAGCCTTCTTTGATCATTTCCAGGCTTACATTTTTCCACCTGAACCAAGACCAGTATTGCACAGTAGCGATGCATCTTCCATACTGGTCAAGTGCCAACGGCTTAATCCAAACATACCTTCCTAAAAGTGTATGTCTTAACCACATTATCGCTTCTTCACTAAACGGTTGTGCAGTCTTCCCAAAATGACCCGCTTCTGGGGCATCTACACCGCATAAGCGAACCGCAATAGTAGGCAAGTTTCTTCTACTTTTATAAGCAACTTGTAGATCTCTAAACTTGTACTTCTTAGGTAGAACCCCGAAAAACTCCCCCACTGCACCTAGGAAACCTCTCCTTCCCTTATTTGAGCGTTTTGATTTAGCCCTTATTGTGGATTCTTCAAGTGATATTTTACTCAAAGAAGGTACGTCCCGAAGCCAGTGCCATCCACCCAAAATACCTCCGGGCATATGAAAGAAGAGGAAGTTGTCACCATCGCCTACAAAAGTGACTTTGCCAAATAAGTGCGACTTTCTGAAGACATGGCTTGGTATATCCCTGGCGGTTTTGATCTGCCTTAAGTGTCTATTAAAAAGGGTAAAAGAGGTTAAAATTCCTCCTGTTAGCAAGATCGACAGCAGAATTACTTTTAGCTGTTGTAACTGATATGGCGAAATTGCTGAGCTATTCTGGGCATCCATTACATTACTTAGCGACTTGTTCTGCAACGGCTTGAAGATCGCGGTGACATACTTTTTATAGTCTGGTCGTTTTTTAACCTATATAAAAATTAAGTGTCGAAATTTATGTACGTTGTATAAAACAGTTCATTGATCGTGGTTTTCAGCCAAAGTTAGTATTACTTTAGCCAAGAAGCATGGCAGTTGACCTTTCTTACCCACATATTCCTCTAAGAAATTATTCCAGCCTGGTATTACTTTGTCTAAATTAGATTTTAATGTGTTTGTTTGCAAATCTGCAATCAAGTACTTATCGTGGGTAAAGCAAGGAATCATTTTTACTTTACCACCAACTTGAAATTCAAGCTTGAACCCTAGAAGCGAATTGACAGCATCTATGAATTCTAGGGACTTTCTATTAAACATCTCTTTCAAACGGGTAGTTCTTTTATTGATGGCAAACAGTTCTTGTTCCATTTGCTTAATATCGAATTGTTGTCTTTCGTAAACAGACCTTGGCACAAGATCTGCTTCGTTTTCTCCGTCTAGTTTTTTTAGGAGTGCAGAATTCTCTTCTTTTAACAAGTTAAGCTGCTTCTGCTTCACAAATTGGTCGTTTAAGTATGGATTATTGCGCAATTGCAGAATGCGAATTTTCTTCTCATTCAGCAATTGAAGTTTTCCTAGCTTCTCCTCTAGCATGCGGGTACTTTCCTGACTGGTTGCTAGCTTCCTTTCGAGATCCTTGTTTTTCAATTGCAGCTCATTTAAGCGTTGTGAGTAGGTAAGAGCTAAGTCGTCGCTTTTTCTGCGCTTCTTTCTCGAAGTATTCTCATCGGCCTCGCTCTGGCGCAAGAGTTCTTCATTTAGCTTTATCAACTCGCTTGTTAAATCCTCTGTCTGGTTTTTGTAGTTGTCAACTAGTGAAAGGAATTCTTTTCTATCGGCATTCGCATTTCTCGAATTCTTGTCTATCTCTGTTAAATCATCCAGCTGCTGCCTGAGTAGCTTACACTCCTCAAATGAAAGGAGCTTCTGTTGCTCAATCTCATAGTTGAGCTTCTTCAGATTAAGAATGCTAGTTTCATATTTCTTGTTCAAGTCTAGCAACTGGTTACGTTCAAGTGCTAGTTCATCATTCAGTATTTTCATGTTGCTAAAATCTATCTGAATCTTACTGAGCTCGTCACTTAGCGCCAGCCGCTCTTGCTTTAGAAGTTGGTACTCCCGAATCACGTCTTGTGGCGAAGAGCTCTCCGTCTTGTACAGTTCCCAGTTTGTCAACTTCTCTTGCAACAGCACATTTTCGAGTTGGAGATCTTCTAGTTTCTGCTCCATTGCTGGAACTTGCTCAAGCTTCAGCTGAAGTTTAGAATTCTCAAGTTTCAAGAACTCTTGCGACTCGCTTTTCTGCCGTAACCGCTTGAGTTCGTTAGCCTGCTCCAAGTTGGCTCTCTCAAGCTCTTTCGACAACGCCATCTGCTCCTTTAGAGTATTATTCAGAATGGTTAGTTCTTGCAGCTCTTCTGTATTGTAGTTATGGTGTGCCATCACAACCTTCGAAGCCTTCAGGACAGAAATCTCATCCTCCTTCTTCGCACACTCTTGACTGAGCGACCTAATCTTCTCAGAATGACGTCCTATCTCCTCTTCGTATTTTGAAAGCAATGATTTATTCCCGTCGACTTCCACCGTCAAATTTTCCACCTTCCGCTCATATCGCGCCAACATTGACTGATGTTCACTGGATAGTTCCTCGTAAGCCTGGTCCTTCAATCGCAGTGCATGCGTCAACTCCAAAACTTTTGCCTCAATCTTTCTTAACTCTTCTTGGCTCTCGTTTTTACTTTCAATATCCGCCAGTCGTTTTTCCAACTTTCCATTCTGATCGTACAAATAACGTGTATCGCTCAACGCCTTCTCTAATTCTTCCATGCATTGTTTATACTTTGTACCAATACCTGTTAGCTCTCGTTCCAGCGACAATTTCTGGATTTCAGCATCATTTTGCTCAGTGTTTAGCCTGTATTGCAATGCTAAGACCTGCCTTTCCAAATCCCTGACTCTAACTCTGGGAGAAACGGGTTCTTCAATAAACGACGAGGAATCACCAGTATGGCTCATTGCAATTATTAGCACAAACTTGAGAGAAAACGACACACAATTACCGCCGGTGACGCTCCTATTAAAAGTAAACCTGGTTTTGCCATATATTGCCCCAAGTGTGAACAAAAAAAAGACGCTTTAAAGGATTGGTTCCGTGTCACTAAACATCAACTATTCGAATAACAGAAGATCAAGTTATAAACTCAAGTTATAAACCCAAGGTCATTGTTTCCACCGCTCACTGGATTGATTTAAATCATTATAGGTATCATGTCAAAAATGTATGTGAAGTTTTTAATGATATTGTGATTTATTAATTATAGATTAAAATTACTAACTCCATACGCCCTGCAGTCCACGGAGTTTTCGCTTACTAGAAGAATTAGAGAAGGGTGAGAAGGGTCTAGGACCCGAGTCCTGTAGCTATGGATTAGCTGATAGCGACGACATTACCATGACGGTGTGGAATGGCACTATCTTGGGGCCTCCTCATAGTAACCACGAAAATAGAATCTATTCAGTGGTGGTTGAATGCGGTGAGGATTATCCTGAATGCCCACCTAGTGTGAGATTTATTTCTAAAATAAACCTTCCATTCGTAGATCAAGTTACTGGGCAGGTTAGTGCTAGTGAGTTTCACACGTTAAGAGATTGGAAGCGTTCATACACTATGGAAACCCTGCTTCTGGATTTGCGCAGAGAAATGGCCACACCTGCGAACAAGAAACTACCACAGCCTGCAGAAGGAAGTACTTTTTGAGTTGCAAGGTATTCATGTGCTCGCTAAGTATTCTGTTGTATAAACTTAGACAAGTGGCCCTTCAAATGGAATACGTTGCAACAAACTCCATTGTAATAGTAAGGTCGTTTCGCTTCAATCAGTTGGTGATGTTTCCAGCACCATATGTAACACAGTCATAGAAACCGAAGCGCGGAGCTGGGGACAGCTAATGATTGTTTCAAGTCTAAGTATATACAGCCTTAAATTCATAGTCTATAAGTATAACCGGATTCGAAAATTTTCATTATATTCATAAGAGTTGACTATGACTAACTACTAACACGTTACATGCCAAAATGTCTACAACAACAATACAACTACATAAAAGTATTTTAATACAATGATTGCTACCTGTAAATTGTATTCTCGTCAGTTGCTGCACTTGCAGAAAAACAGGTGTTTCCATAACGGTTTAGCTACCCTTCGAAATAACACTGAATTCATAAAGTTTATGCCAGTTAGCGCATTAAAACCACGAATGAGCCCAGAGATCAGTTCATTGGCTAACTCTAAACTTCATTCTTTGATATGGCAGGAGCCTATGAGGAATATATTTGTGACCAAGAAACCTCGTACAAAGTCCACGAAAGACGCAATGGTAGAGTTTATTTCTTATGTCCAAGATACATATCCAGATATCAATATTATAGTGCAAAACCGAGTTGCGGAAGAGATTAAGGAAGCGTTTACACCAGGGATTGGAAAGTCTGTTAAACAGCAGCGAGTATTGTACAAAGGCGAGGACCGCGATATAGTCGACAAGACAGATCTTATGGTTTCACTAGGAGGTGATGGAACAATTCTTCACGCAGTTTCGATGTTTTCGCATGCAGAAGTGCCGCCAGTGCTTGCTTTCTCACTAGGAACTCTAGGGTTTCTTTTACCTTTTAAATTTCAGGAATACAAATCCGTATTTGAATCAATCTTGAACTCAAATGCGAAATGCTTACATAGGTCAAGAATAGTATGTCACTTGGTCCGCAAAGGCGAGAGTAATAAGACCCTTCAGAAGTACGCTCTTAATGACATATTTGTACATCGTGGTAACTCGCCTCATCTAGCACATATGGATATATACAGTGGAGGTGTACATTTGACCAATACAATAGCTGACGGGATCGTGATTTCCACCCCAACTGGATCGACAGCATATTCACTATCTTCAGGCGGTAGTATTGTTTCTCCACTAGTGCCTTCGATTCTCTTGACGCCTATCTGCCCAAGATCCCTGTCTTTTAGACCTGTAATCCTACCTAGCTCTAGTCATATCAAAGTGGTCATTAGATCCAAATTGAACCAAAATAATGAGGAGCAGACCCTCAAACTATCCGTAGATGGCATGCCACAGGAAGACTTGCATGATGGTGACGAGGTGCATGTTTTCAGTGATACAGGCACTATCCATCCGGACGGAATAGACTGTAGTTTTAAAGCTACTGAGTCCATCAAGTACCAAGGTGTCTACTGCATCGCCAAGAGCGAGAACGACTGGATCAGAGGTATAAATGAGCTGTTAGGTTTCAACTCTGGCTTCCGAGCATCTCAGAAAATAACGTAGACTACGCTACAATGATATACACATATTCGTATATAAAAAAAATGTATTGCTGGTCCTTGCACCGGTCCCCATACGGGCACACGAAGGTTAACCCTTTGACTTGACTCGAGGCCAAGCAACAGATGGACCGCTGCACCCAAGACCAGTAACTTTATTCTCCAGTCCAAGCATAACTAGAGGTGACACATATCTACACTTTTAATGGGTCTAGAATGCCCCGGGGGGATCCAACCTCAAGGAGATGCTGTACGTGTTACGAGTGGCTGTGAAATTTGCGTTAATTCTCTAAAAAATAAGTACATTAAACGTACTAGAAGGTTTATGGACGTCTGCTTTTCTTAAATAGATTTTTTATCTACCTTTTATTACCCGGATATGATGATCTGCCTTGTTCCTTAGGGCTAGCTTATGTAAAGAGCCGCGGATACTGAGAAGTAATTTATTTACTGGTCACTTAAACTTGATAAAATGCAAATACTATAATGCTTATTGCTTAAGCGTTTCATTCATAGCATCTTATCGGTACCATTTCAATTTATCAGAATTGGACATTTCCTATCTTAGTGCATATAGTAAGGACTTTTTCCAACTAGCGGAATATTGAGTCTTGAATTTAATGATTAATTAAATGAACTTGATCATTGTTATATGATGTCCGATAATATCAATTTGGCCAATTAGGTAAAAACAATTTTGACCAATTCTGTAAACTAACTTTGTTTGGACTGATTATGTTTATTATGAGCTGCAAAGCCTGAATAAGTCACCACCACAATTTGCAATAGTACTCAATTTACACCTTTCACCCCTTGGCGGAGTTACTAAGGTATTACAGGTACCTGTTTATGATACAAAACTGACATTTATTGTTATTTTTGGCTAATAATTATTGATTGAGCGTCGTATTCTCAGTTTGAGTTCAATTCATTGACAGACGTTTTGGGTAATTTATTTTTTACATCAAGCGAGATGTATATGTCCTATACCTAAACAGGCAATCCTCAATCACATCAAAGCACTTCGGCGGCGATCATAAGCATTAATGGCGCCTGCCTAAACTAGCGACCTATTGAAAATCGAACCCACAGCCAGCGCTCAGTCTTGTTTTGATGTTTACAGTTCAAGTTCTGAGTGTGAGGATGTATTGGATATTGAGCTCTCACTAATTTGTGAATGATATGTGTTGTATTTAGGTTACAGATCCGATTACCTGAAATAAGGTCGTTACAGTTTCTCAAAACTATTTAAAATGAGCAAATGAAATGTATCTCTTGTCCATTTGATGAGTATTTTGTACTAGAACTACAAGGAGCTAAAATTAGAGATCTATTAGTTCTTTACTTTATAAAATATCCTCAATTAACTGTGAAATGAGACTTAATTCAATCGTATGTGCTTTCGGTGTTGCTGCCTTGGCTTCTGCTGCCCCAGTTGATATCAATTTGAAAGCGGCTACACAGCATGATTTTCCAAAAGGCGAGAATTTTGGACTACCTGAAGAATCTATATTAGGCTTTATTGATTTAGCTAAAGATAAGGATGTTAGTGTTTTACAAGTGAAGGAAGGTTTGCTATTCTTGAATTCAACTGTTTTACAAAATTCAAACATAGAAATTAATGGTTCAAGTATTGAGAAAAGAGATGCTTCTCCATGGAAATGGATGAAATTTGGTCGCGGTGGGTCGTATTGGAAGAGAGATGCAAGTCCTGACGCTGACGCTGATGCTGAGCCTTGGAAATGGATGAAATTTGGTCGCGGTGGGTCGTATTGGAAGAGAGATGCAAGTCCTGACGCTGACGCTGATGCTGAGCCTTGGAAATGGGTGAAATTTGGTCGTGGCGGTTCGTATTGGAAGAGAGATGCAAGCCCTGACGCTGATGCTGATGCTGAGCCTTGGAAGTGGATGAAATTTGGTCGCGGTGGCTCATATTGGAAAAGAGAGGTTAGCATTGACGCCAACATACAGACCGGTGCTTAAACTTGCTGACATTAAGTAGCGGTATTTTCTGGAACAATTCACATTTATCCATCGTAAACTAAAAATTCCAAAGCTAAAACCTAAGAACTCTTCGAATATATACCATGTAATTTCCCCTTCGCTTACGGTCACTTGTTTTCTTTGTCCATTATTTTAATATGTATATAATATAGGTAGATCCTATCAACCTTAAGTGCTTCAGTTGAAACATTAAGATATAAAAACTGAATACTTGCTGATTAAATCTACTCGTCGTTCAGCCGGATATTTATCGGAAATAAGATAGAAAGTTCCCTTATAATTTACCCACAAGGCTAGTTAAAAATGAGTGATATCTTCTGTTTAACTAAAGTTTGGTTAGTCAGAAAAATCACTAATAAAAACTGATGACAGAATAGAAGATAAATTAGGGGATATGTAAGTATAGAAGCTTCAAATATAATGAAGTTTGGAATAAATAGTAGCATTAAAAAAAAAAAAAAAAAAAAAAAATTCCGAAAACAATCCAATTCAAAAAAAGTCCAGAAAAGAGTAGCAACGAAGTATTAAACAATAATAGTAAATCACCGTTAGCAAGATTGACGTGGAACATTACCACAACGATCTTTACCGAAATTAATCTTCAAATCTTTAAATATTGGAATGGACTTGATTTTATCTATGGCCAGGATGGCACTGCTAATATTGGCGAAGTTGATGAAACAACAGTTTCTTTCATATAAAAAGTTAATCTGTTCAACTTCCCCATATTCTTGGAATTTATTCCTTAATGATGCCTCCGTAAAAACAGGTTCAGATAATTGTTTGTCTGCTTGAAAATCAATATTTCCTAGATATAAGTTTCTTGAGGCACCACGAGAAACAGCTAATGCAAGTGGATTAGGTAGCGGCCCTGAATGTTTACCCCAACCTATCTTACAACGCTTGTTGTGTATCGTTAAGCCATGCAAAGAGCTCATTGCGTAAAATTGCGCTGCGGCAGTGGGATCAATAAATGTGACAAAGCAAACGTGACGGTCATTTAACAATTTAATATTTTGTAGCAGCCCTCCACGAACAGAATTGCAAATTTCCTCTAGCTTTACATCTCTAGGTAAATTACCCAAGTAAATGGTTCTATTCCCCAAATTATTAGCACCGCCTGCACTTGTTGCAATAGCCGCTGCTGCCGCGGACTGTTGTAATAATGTTTGAGAGATTAATACTCTATCATTTGAAAATAACGACTCCATGCCTCGCTGAATTCCTAAAAACTGGGCCGCATTATGCTGTTGAGTTTTTGTAATAAATGCACATCTATCTTTTCCATAGTATATCTTCTTTTGCGCGTAGTAAGGATTAATATTTGCCAAATTAGCTACCACTTTCACAGCAGCAAATATAGAAGAGAAGTGGACAAATGCTATACCTTTTTCTTCCACAATTTTCACGTTTTCGACTTCCCCAAAATCAGCCAAATCAGTTCGCAACTTTTCTTCAGTTATCACCTCTTCATTAGGATTTGCGCCCCATTGAGAGCATATTTCAGGATTAGTATTCAACTTGCTAATATAAACATTTCTTGTCGCACCATCGTTAGCAATACCAGCGGCGACAATAGGGTCCACTTGAGTAGGCTTCCCCCACCCTATTTTGATGTCACGATCATCGATATTTAGTCTTTTCAAAATAGCATCCGAATGGAACAATAAAGCTGAGTTTTCATCTACAAATGAAATAAAGGCGCACATCTTTTCCGGCAAAATTTTAACTTCCTCAACAACCCCAGATCTAACATGATCTAAAAGCTCTTTCGTTGTAATATATGGTGGAACATTACCTAAATACACCGTCCTTGATGGAGCAGTAGTAAAATCACGAGGATTATTCAACTGACCTGATTGCAATGTGATCGGATGATTGGCCTGGGCAGCAAACTGTGCCATGGTGTTCACATTAGGTACCTGTTGATCTATGATCATATCATTTTGACTAAAAGAACCTCCTGGGGATGTAGACCTAAACCCATTTGATTCGTAGCCATTCGGATCCTGCTGTGGCCTATAATTTGACTTGAGTGATCCTCCATTATATGAATTAGTATTCATTCCCCATGTCTGTTCATACATTGGATCAGACCACCCCTGAGGTCTATTTGACAAGTATAGATCCGAAGTTGTCGTCATCGAATTCGATTCACTAATAGGTGATTGCATGCGTGAGGGATGATGGGATCCTAATCCCTGATAAGCATCTTGATAATTCATTCCTGTCTAATAATGCTTAAGTCTATGATTTTTTCTTTACGCCAAAATGAAAAAAATAACCAGAATCACAAAACTGATAAAATGGATGAGAATATCGACGGAAGGTTTGAAATAAAAGTAAAGTTTAAATTGCCCTCGAGATATAATAGGAATCAAATAACAACGATCTTCTTATGAGGGGCTTGTCTATTGGGTAATTGAACAAAACGAAATCAATTGAATGCGGTCGTAATAATAGTATAAATCCCCAAATCCACAGCGTAAGTATTAATATTCAAAACACAGCCGTTCTTACTCTGAATGGGAAGAAATGAACGAATAATACAAACAGATTAAAACAATTAATGTCCCGTAGAGACAGAAATTATTGAACTGAATGAAGTTAAGAGAACTGAAATCGAAATGAATATCAAACTGACAAATGCAATGGCTGTGTAAAGTTTGAAGGGCAATTAGTGAATAATGAGAAACTTATTTTGTAAATTGGAATCAGATTCTTAACAAGGAGAGCTTCGTAGCAATAATTCTTCTTTTTATTCAATGAGATTTTGACAGAATAAAGTACGAGCTAAAATCTCGTGGCACAGTCAAATCCTTCATCGCAAAAGCCGCAAAAAATAAGTCACTTTAAACGTTATATCACGTGTAGAGTGTCGCAGTTCGGTTAAGTGGAGCACTAGAGCAGCCGTTGCGAAGCTACATTCTTAACAAAGTGGAGTAGTTCATAGTAAGATTAGCTAACTTTCTAATCGATTGGTCATTTTTCTCGTCAAATTTCCAACAAAACGGCTGTAATTTTGGGTGTACGCTTGTAGCATAGACAACTTTCCACAATTCCAGGATAAAAATTAACGTAAGTGTCCTAAACCGCCGCTAGGGAGCTATTCAGGGAATTGGGGTTCTTGGATCAGGAGCATTGTAGGAAGAAAATTTTCGATCTGTAAACAAGTAAGCATCAGTAGGTCACGAGGGTTGCGAGCGATCGTCTTAACGGCACTCAATAGTGCAGTATTTGTGCGTAATATAATAGAGGTTTCCAGCCATAAACCCATTTAAGAAATTCCTTCGAGCAGCTTCATATGGGGCCTTTCAAGAATGACATGCAGGAATGATATAAAATCTACTCTGATTCAGTGGTACTCTCATCATTGTATGACTCATGAGCTGTTTTATCGTCCATTGAACTGGATCGGTTGGTAGCTTCTATTTCGGCTTCAAGTTTTCTCTTCGTATCTGAGAGCTCAACAGGCGCAGGCAGATACGAAGTAGGCGTTAAAGAGCGGTTTATACCCCGAAATGCAAAACCTTCAGTGTGTGGTACTTTTGGAGTACCGAAATTGTTTTTAAATCTTTTCAGCGATGGCTCATCTTCCGTACTTACTCGTTCAGAGGTTCTCTGATCATCCCCTTCAGTGACATATTTGTGCATTACAGCCTCGTCGGGCATATCTGATGCAGTACAAGGATTTCCGTCTAATGCAGCCTGGAGTTCTCGAATTTTAGCCTTTTTCGAGTTGAGTAGCCCTATTGTCACCTTCTTCGTAACTTTTAACTCATCTTCTAGCACCTTGCACTTAGCCTTGCTCAAGCGTAGCTGCGTCGCTAGATCCGTAATGCGTTCTCTGAGTTGCCATCTTTCTTGGTCAGGAACGGTGGCGCGCTCCTTCAGCGAAGAATTCGAAACATCAGGAAGCACCAGAAGAACTTTAGGTGTTAATGATGTACTATTATAATCACTTTCTTCTATGTGCCATAAAGTACCCCTCTTAACAACCAACCAGTCCCTCATGACTACTTCTAAATTCGCATAATCACCCCTTATAAAGCTTAAAAATGGCTTTTCATCTAGCCGCCAGTCTAAATGTTCGCCTTTAGCTCCAACCAAGCAATTTCCGCAGTTAATCCATAGCTTATTGGAGTCAAGGTATTCTCCTTCAGTACATATTATCTTCTTCTCCTCCGCTAAGTTGATTAAAAACCTCATTCTGTTTCAGTAGTAACAGAGTGCGAGCCACTTCAGAAAATTTATTAATCTCTTCTCGATAGGATATATCCTCAACGGTAATAATCAAAATACCATTCATCAGCGATTTAGGTATTTAAAAGATTATCTCACCTACTTGTTTGATCCTTTATGTGTTTATATTAATTGGAGCAAACGTTTAGAGTTCATTCATGCATTGTAGAAAAATGAGAAAGCCATTGCAGACTTTAGTGATTACTAACAACACTCACATACTAAAACGAGCTAAAAGGACAATGACAAAGGTGCTTGAAGACCTACCAGATTATCAGTTAAAGGCAGAAGCGCCAGAACATTGTCCTGGACCAGAGTCTGAAAATGCAGGGAAAGGTAGCGCATGTGAGGGCTGCGCCAATAAAGAAATTTGTGAATCACTTCCCAAAGGTCCTGATCCTGACATACCAATCATAACTGAAAGGTTAGCGAACGTTAAACATAAGCTGCTAGTACTTTCAGGTAAAGGTGGTGTTGGAAAATCGACTTTTAGTGCGATGCTAAGTTGGGCGTTGTCAGCAGACGAAGATATGCAAGTTGGAGCTATGGATCTGGATATTTGTGGACCATCACTTCCTCGAATGTTTGGATGTAACAATGAAACAGTGCATGAATCTAATGAGGGCTGGACTCCAGTATATGTTGCAGATAACCTAGCTGTGATGTCTATTCAGTTTATGTTACCGGATGACGATTCTGCTGTTATATGGCGTGGGTCAAAAAAGAATGCATTAATAAAGAAATTTCTAAAAGATGTATACTGGGATGAATTAGACTACTTGATTATTGATACGCCTCCAGGCACTTCAGATGAACACATCGCTATCAATAAATGTTTAAAAGACTCTAATATTGATGGTGCTTTAGTTGTAACTACTCCCCAAGAAGTAGCACTGTTAGATGTCAGAAAAGAAATAGACTTCTGTCGTAAAGCAGGGATTAAAATACTAGGACTGGTAGAGAATATGAGCGGATTTGTTTGTCCATCTTGTAAAGTAGAATCAAGCATTTTTAAGCCAACAACTGGTGGTGGGAAGGCTCTATGTGAGGAATTGGGTATAAAATTCCTGGGCTCAGTGCCACTGGATCCTAGGATTCGTATCTGTTGTGACAAAGGAAGCAGCTTTTTAGATATGTATCCTAATAGTCCAGCGTCAACCGCAATTTTGGACGTCGTGGAATCATTGCAACATGCTGTAGGGGATATTTAATTATAATCAATGTTACAATTATATATACCTGTTAAATTAATAATAGAGTATAAGGCCAGGTTATGTTAAATCGTTTATAATTAACTTACTATTATCATACACAAAAATCGTTAAATATCTGTTCTAATGAGTTGGTAGTGAGCGCCGTAAATATAATTTTTCTGGTTGACCAAGTGGTAGCGCAAGTAGACGGTCTATTAGTACAGGAGCTGCTAGAGCTTCTTTATACTTCTCTAAGAATATATGACAGACTCTCTTAGATATAACGCAGCACAAAACAGACACATCTCGATACGAAGCGTATTCATCAAAAAGGATAGGCAATCCGTGCACAAGTTGTTCCAGTAATTTCTGGTCATCATTGCCATCCAAAGTATTTTCTAGGTATTTTTCAAATACACCGAGGCCTTTCGGCCATGAGTCCATCTCATGAGAGGGAAACTGTTTTAATAATTCGCGCAACGTAACCAATTCTTCATGGGATCCATTTAATATCAGTTTAGGAGCTACATTTATGATCACCACTTCCTCGGCGTCAGGGAACTTCTTAGCCCTCAACAAGTTTGTAGCCTCTGAAAGATGGTCCTTATTATATTTATTGTACACGGCCAGGAATTCATAGTAAATGTCCTCTGGTACCTGAAGCCGTGATAAAAGTGCCTGACTGGTTTCGGTGGAAAAAAGGGTAACCTGCGAACTTACTAAATGATCAAACTGCTGCTTGGCAACTTTATTATCATGCAGAAAACACAGCACAAACAGCGCCTCTTGATACATATTGTCAATCTTGAGCTGTTCCACAAATTGAAGAGTTATACGATCACAAAGTTCTACCGCTATATCGCATCGCTTCAATAGCTGAATAAAAAACCAAGGCAACCGAACATCAAGTAACTCTCTGGAAATTCTTAGTTGACCAATCAAGCTTTCTGGATCACTTTTCGAACAGTATAACTTTAATATGGCTGAAATTACGTCATCATTAGCAGATTGTTCTACATCTGAGATTTTATCCAATCCCAATGATATAAGCTCCTCTAACGACAAAGAATCAACGTTACCGTAAAAAATATGTAATCCCAATGTTGCCAACCATGAAAACCCATCAGCTGTGTTAACGCAATGGATTACGTCTAATGGAGACCCAGTTAATAGCTGATATATCTTTACCACATTTTGGTCAACTTTACTGCCCAAAGATTTCCACTTATTCAACTGCGACGCAGCTAGGTCACACACGAGGGGATCATTGGATCCCAGCATTGTTATCATTGCTGCCAAATGGTTGTTTTTGGTTGCAATCGCTTCAGCAGTAGCACCAACAATATCCCTTTTAACCAGGTATAAAAATATTTTGTATAGACCACTGACATCTTTCAATTTACTCTCAATTTCTGGTCCGATTTCATTGATAATCCAACTACAGAGAGATTGATGTCTTTGTTTCTTTGAAAGAACTTCCTTCACGCTTTCTTCAGTAACTTCTTCCTCTATAGGATCAAATAAGATTGATGCTAGGTTCCAAACTCTGTATTCTTCATTGACCTTACTATATGCCTCTGCAATATCCTTGAAGTTCAATGACCAGTCCATTACGATTGGATATCTGTTGCTCCTCTGCCCCACAAGTGCAGTGGTTAAAGACTTTTTAAATACTTCGTCCATTGAGGATTTGTAAGTGTGCAATGTAGACTTTAAGATATATCTCTGCCAACCAGCGCTCTTTATGTTAGACTTCATCAGCAGCGAGGTTTCATTGCAAAATCTAACAAAATTTGGATTGGAATCCAACTTTCTTATCTTCACAATTGATTTATAATTTTCCATATCTGACTGGAACGAATGGAATAGAATATCGGAAACATTGTTCACCTTCGTTAAAGTAGTAGCTGGAGCGAAGACAGACTTATAAGCATCACCCGCAAGCTTTAATTGTTCTGACCAGTCTTCAGCGGTGGCTAGACTAGGTTCAACAATTAGGCCCTCTAAATCATCTTCTTCAACTTCAGAAGGCTCATAAGGCTTTTCCTCTATAATGTCTGACATAACATCAAAATTTTCCTGAATATTAGTGTCCAATGATATGCGATTTACAGATAATTCATCTTGAGTGCAAGCAGATTCTTGATTTTCAACGTTCGAGGGAATATGTACAATTGCGTCAAATGCCCCTGGGACACTGGATTCAGATTTTTTACTAAAACCAGGCCGCCTTGGAATTGCAACAATCCTTTGATTGATTTCTTCTGGAGATGTAACATCCATTGCTTCGTCATTGCCATCGGTATCGGAATCATTTATTAGTCCCCAAATACTAAAATGTTTAACCTTGAATGTCCAAATTCCGTCATATGGATTATAAGATATAAAGTCCATATCCCTCATGCTTTTTAATTTCTTCACGAATAGCTGAACCTTTGTGAAGTCCGAATTATCTGTAAAAAGCTTGTTTGTCTTCTTGTCAACTGGATAAATACGTTCAAGTGATATTGTTGATGGAACATTCAACCCTAAACCAATTGCTGGCTTCATTGAATCATCGGGGTATACTTCAACGGTCTTATTCTCGTTGAATATAATTACACCACCAAATAAGTGTCTTTTGAAATCATCTCTAAATGCGGATAAATCGACGTCCAAGTCAAAAGAAATCGTCCCATACCCTTTGCGACCGATCACAAAATTAGGAACAGCAGTCAACTGTTTAACCGGTAACTGTTGTAGCTGCTCAATTGTAGGTGAGCACCAGTATTCGTCAGCGGAAGGTGAAAGAATTGGTGAAGCACTTTCCGAAACATCCTTCTGACTAGGCTCTAGTTGCATTCTTTCAGTCTTAGCCAGTTTCGCCACAGTACTAGATGTCTCGGTATTGGATTTCAACTCTTCCATATCCTTAAACTTGGTTGTCATACTTTTACCACCCAGTAAACGCTGCTTTTTGGCAGCGCTACGGTTGGTGTCAATCTTAAGTTTACGCATGTCAGAAGGATCATTATGTTTCAGCGTCCCAAGGAACTGCTTACCCTGATATAAGGTGGAAATGTTGGAATTAGATGATTTGGAATCCTTTACACGGTTTGTAGCTTCAGAAGTAACTTGATGCAAAACCTTACGAGAGGGTGAAAACAAGCCATGTGTGGCCTCCCTACTGTTGATATAATTCAGTCGCGAGCTCAACTTGCTTATTAATGTGGATTGATTGCTGACAAGTGGACCTGTAACAACGTTAGACGTTGATAGCGCTCGCTTCTTGTCCATAGGCAGAGAAAGATCTTTCTGCTTTTTAACTTGCATGGATGCTGTTATTGACTCAGGCATTGTTGTTACAGGAACAGAATTGAGTTGCAAACCATACGGATTGGAGGATAAAGATGGTTGTGACATTTGCTGGGACTGCGCAGCGTTCCCTTGAGACTGTGATGCGCTACCTAATGAGAAGCCAAGCTTGTTTCCAAGTAGATTACTTGGATTTTGAGATTCAGTTGTTTTATTTCCAAAAAGCCCACCAGTAGAGGAAGAATTGTTACCAAATAAACCACTACTGCTAGAGTTTTCATTATTACTACTTCCGAACAGGCCCGTCGAATTTTGCATAGAGTTTGTTTTATTACCAAACATATTGGTAAATGGTTGTGTAGATGTATTTTTATTACCAAAAAAATTTGTATTGGTTGATTGCGCAGTTGTTGTATTGCCTCCAAATAAATTGGTAGTGTTATTATTTGGTGCAATAGTTGACGTAGTGTTCGTAGAATTTCCAAACAGTCCTCCTGAGTTAGTTCCAGTTGCTGCATTATTATTAGTAGTAGTAGTATTAGTATTATTAGCAAAAGAAAATAAGTTCCCACTATTCAAATTCGATCCCGAGGACGCAGTTTGACCAAACAAACCCCCAGTGTTGGTAGGTTTTGTATTATCGACAATTGCACCTGCAGGACTTGGGGAAGATATATTTTCTTGATTACTTGCTATATTACCGAACACATTACCATTAGGTTTTTGTTTTAGTGTAAAGGCATTGTTTGCAGGTGCTGGAGTAGATGTTGGTGTTGAAGTGTTAACACCATTAAAAAGAAGGTTACCACCTGAGTTCGCACCAAACATTGATCAACTGTACGAGGACGGAAAAAAGCTTAATGTCGAATTTGTGGTAATAGTTCAGTTTCAAACTTAAGGCAAAACCAAAATATTATTACCAGTATATTACACCTCAAAATTTACAGCCCGATTTCGTTAATTGCAAATGAACGATGACCTTTACTCTCCCTGTAATAGACGTAAACATAATATTACACTCATCTCAAACAAAAAATTTTGTTGTCCGAATTAATTCGTGTAAATGTGCGGGTAATACTTTATTTAGAGATACAAATTGAAGATACATATAGTACTAAACTGTAGCGACATTATTAGGTTGATGCATGTATGTAGGATTAATTCGTTGGTCGTATTCTCTATCCTTTCTCATATAGTTACAGCAACTTTTGACTTATATTATAGGCCGTAGTTCCTTAAACCAGGGTAAAAGTTTTCTAGACTTAGCAAGAATGTGCCGCTCCAATAACTCTTGAGTAATGCCATTCCCGTAGACAACCTGTGCAGACATTGTTATTATTCCTTTACCATGTTTGACTATTATGTCTGCAAAATCAGATATAGCCAGGCGATAAATTACCTTTGTATTCCTGGCGACTTCAAGATCTGTAATATGAAGTACCAATCCATTGGCTGACTTCATGATTTTAGACGGCAATATGCATTGAAGCCTTTGGAATTCTAAATTGAGCTTCTTAACGGCTAATAACTCATTCTGTATGTTTTTTACAAAAGAGAGTACGTTTTTGGACCGCTTCTTCAAGTTGTCAAGTAAAAATTTGGTAAAATGAGCCTCCGCGTCATTGGGAATGTGGTATGCAATTTTGAGGCTTTCTAAATCGTCCGCTTTTGACAAATCTAGGGTAATTTTGAGTTTGTTTGAATGCAACGACACCTGCAGCAAAGATCCTACTAGCCTATCAAATTTTATACCAGTGAATAGTTGTGTCTGATGAAATATAGCCTTGATTTTATTAACGTCGTAATCCAAATATGCCTTATTTCTGCCATGGGCACTCTTTAGGGAGTCGATTTCCTGTTTCATTGCAGCAATTTGGGTTTTGAGCTTAGTGATATTTTCTGTGATATCAATATGCTGTTTCTGAAGGGTTTCCATATTATTAATTGTAGCCATACTCTTCGATAGTTCTCTCTTGAGTTTTTCAACCTTCAGCTTTTCTGAAAAGCCAACGGTACTAGGGATTATTGCACCGCCTTGCTTCAGAAGTTCAACCTCTTGTATTAGTGTTTTCTCAATTGATTTAACTCTTTGTTTAATGCTATTGATCTCGGTTAACTGTTTCACGACCTCTAAATATTCTTTTTCCACGATCGACAGGTTCTCTTCTAATACAGCCTTGATTCCTCTCAAGTGCTGACACCTCCATTCTACCCAAACCTTTTTAGCCTCCATTCCAGCAAAGTGCTGGATCAATGTAATTTGTTCGTTAATGCTTACTTTCGCTTCATCGGAAGATTCAAAATAGGTGCGAAATAAAGATGGTGGAGGATTATTCGATATTTGCTCCTCTAACTCTTGAAAAAGCCTTTGGGAATCTGTTACTCTACGGTACAATTCTTTTGTTATGAAAGAGTAGATTTCTAATATTGGTGCATGTAAGTAGAGTGAATTGTAAATTTGAGCTGTAGATATCGCTTCTATGTCATCGGTAAAGGTGAAATCAAGAGGAACAAAATTTTCGATGCTGGCTAGGTCAACTGAGAAAGAGATTCCAGCTGCATCCAAAAACTTTTTTAGGGGAATCGGTTCTGCAACCTCATCCTGAAAGGAAGGTTTAATTGTGGTATTAGAAAAATCACCCGCGATTATAGACGGCGATTTCCTAATAGAGATATCACTAAGTGGCTTCTTGTCAGGCGTATATTCGATCGGCACTGGAATAGGAGATAATCTTTCGGCATCGGACAGATTATCTTCATACATTATTTGTCCTTTCAAGGGTGAACTATAATGTCCACTGTCATCTAGTTTACGTCTTTTAGAACTTATAGGTTCCAGTAAAGTTTTAGTTCCATCCAAAGGATGATCATTTTGTGTAGAGGTGACAAACTGAGATGAATGCATTAGCATAGGTGGTTTCTGTTTTCCATCGCCCGCATTCAACTCAAACACGTTTGTAATTTCCATCGTGGAATCATACTGTTTTTGAGTTAAGGATTCCAATGTAATTGGAGACAGTGATCTTTCGATAAACTGCTGGTCTGTTATATCCATTGGTTCCTCTTCTTCTTCATTAACATAAACTTCGGTTGAAAGTGTATCTGCTCCTATTGGCTTCGTGATCTCCATTGATTCTTCCGCAGGCTTCAAGGTCAACGTAGGCTGCATGTTTGTGAGTTCCATAGTCTCTTCCGCAGTATTAGCCTCTTCCAGGAGTCCTATCTGATCAGGTTCCGGGGTACCACTGTGTTTCGTGAACAATTGAGTAATTTCCATAGAGACTTCTTTGTCAAACACAGGCTCATATATTGGAGAATTAGAAGCACCTTCATTTTCATTCTCTAAAAATTCCGTATTAACAGGATTGGTTAATTCCATTGTTTCATTCTGGAGCTGAGTTGGTTCCAATGGGTGCAGCATACTCTTTCGTCTTGGAACTCTAATTTTAATGGGTATTTCAGGTATAAAATCAAATTTGTGTAAGGTCACATCAGGAGCAAATGAAACGCTCCTATTTAGCTTTGACTGTAGCTGGGCAGTGTTAATCCTCGATGTGGTATTATTCCCCCCTAGTAGCTGCTCTTTTGTCAAGCCATGCATGGAGAATTGCATTTGTGATGATATCTGCAAGGAATCTGAAGTTCCATCTTCATCATTATAGTTCGACTTTTGTTTCAAAATACTTCTCTGTGGTAGAGAAAGACGCTTCTCCGTAACCATTATGGATTCTACTTCACTTGTAGGATAGCTTTAACTCTGTGGTCTTTACCAATGTTTACAGATTAAGGTGCTAATGATGATGTCAATATCTAAGACATGGATTATTACCCGGACTTTAATATATGGTAAAAAATATACGTGAAATAAAACTTCAAACTAGTTGACCGATAAAGATATCACACGTAAGATAGAAGATTACCAAGTGTATTGCCTTTAGGATGTTCAAATTGTTGCTGAGGCCGGTTTTACAAAAGCCTATTCTAAGCCAGAGGTTAGGATCGACTTTGCTCTCTAGCAACCCTATACCTAGCATAGCTCCATCTTTGACAAGAGCGTTTAAAGTTAGAACCTCGGTCAAGAAATTCTGTAATGATTGTTACATGGTTAGGCGCAAGGGAAGGTTATACGTGTACTGTAAAACAAATGGAAGGCATAAGCAGCGTCAACCGTAAATAATGGTTTTTTATTTGATGTCACACATTTAAGTGAAAGAGTTAAACAAACTTTTAACGAAAACATCAGATGAATGGTGTTAATATGTTATAGAGTTGTTGGTATTCTGTAAACAATAAATAGTTTAGTTGGATTTTATTTGTATTTTACAACTATAAAACGGAGTGTTTAAGATTTTATTTCCCAAAAGGAAAGACCGACTCCACCTATCAGGGCGTAGGAGACATCTGAGAGTGTTGTGATAAGATTCGCTGAACCTGTATCAGCTATTGTTGTATAACTATCGCTTTCTAAGCTCAATTTATTTTTATTAGTGGACCATAAACATATTTTTTGATCTACTGATGTCACCAGTAGTTTCGAATTTTCCCGGATCAAATTAACAGACGTTATCGTAGAGGCAGCTGCATTTGCCTCGAAACATTTTATGTTGAATACTAAACGGCCCTCTTCGGATAACTGTGCTGCTGTGATTGCTAATCCGTTATCATCCCCTCCGCTGTAGATATAGAAACCATCTTCATTAGCACTTACGTCTATCGTTTTGATACTAGACTTATGTACCCTAATCCTTTGGTCATAGACTGGAAGGCCTAGGGTTACCATTTCCAATGATGCATTCCGCAACTGGCCATTTTCCACAATAAACGGGACATATTTTGTAATATCCCAAGTGACAATATATCCATCTGTTGGGGTAGCTAGCAGAATCAACTTATCTTTAACAATAATCAAGGAAACATTGACAATGCAGCATGTTTCATATTTACCATTAAGCAACATGTTGAAACTGTTCTCTAGTGCATTATAAAACCATAGCTTTATTGAGCTGTCTGAATAAACTGTGGCTAAAACAAAATTCTCTGAATCATCAATAAATAAACAACTAAAGTCCATGATTCTTAAATCGGGAGACTTGGTAGAGACAGTGAGGTTACTCTTCAATGTAATGTAAGGGCGTGCCGAAGTCTTCGTAACTTCCCACAAAAATAGTTCTTCTCTAGCACCAGAGGTAATTAGCCACTTGTTACTTATAAATGAGCACCGTTGTAATCCACTGACATGCTGTCTCTGAGTCCAAAAGGTTCGAATACAGCCAGTCGTTATATCTACTTCAGACAATCTCAAAGTAGTATCCTCTGAAGCTGTAGCAAAGATAAAAGTAGTGTCATTGCCGCAATTAGATTCTACGCTGGAAATATCTCTAATTTCTCTGCCATGGGTACCATCACGTAGAGCATTTGGGAATAAAGACTCATGAAATCTATTAATAAATAAACTTGATGCTTTATTATAACAGAAAACGTTTCCATTCCTTGAATCAGGAATTAGTTTCCATATCCTGTGTGCTCCACCGCACAATGTATTTCCAATATCATACTGTTTACTTTCATTGTACAAAAAGAACACATTTGATTTGAATCCGTACAAAATATAATCACCTTTATTATCAAAAGTAGCTCCCTCCAGAAAACCCTTCGCAATTTTATTCGAGTGGAGAACTTTATAAGATTTAGTAGAGAAATTGACATCAATAAATTTGTAGTACCCATCTCGATTGGTAACTGAAAAGATTGACTCTTCAACATTTAATATCGAAGTTATGGCATCTCCTGGAGTTATTTCCCTCATAGTAAACTCATAATTTGGATCATTAAAGTCAAAAATAGCTATAGTGCTATAACGTGAGCCAAGCAATAAGTAGTTTCCTTTAATTGCTAAACATGTCAGCACAATATTAGCTGGCTTAGAAAAGTAATGGGTAGATAGCAGTTTAAAATTTGAGCTTTCGATCCTCAATACTACAAGTGGGTCTTTAGGATGAGGTGATTCCACAATAATTACTATATCATTTTCATGCTTGGTAATAAAACAATTGGTGGTTTTCAAAACTTTATCAACACTCAATTCTTCCTTCAATTCCAGTTCCCCTGTGGCTCTGAATTTCAATACCATTAAGAGAGATTTGTCATTGCTGAATACGATAGCATTACTTTCTTGTATACCTGAAGTAATTGAGAAATGCGAAAATCTGTCGTCTAACAACAAAACATCCCAGTGATCGTCTGAATATTTATACCTTAGTACCTTCCCTTTAGAAGTAATAGCAATCATTCCAAAAACAAACCAGTAAAAGCCCTTTATCTTCTCTTCTGGAGCAATGTCAATTCCATGCTTAGAGATGTCGTGCATTGAAAACACCTTTAATTCATCTCCATAACGTCCATTTATCTTCAAATCAAGAAGCTTCAGCCTTCCATCGTTACCAGAGGTGGCTGCTATCATAGCTTCATTTTGTACATCGACACCCCAAATATTCTTCATCAAATGGGCCTCAAAACAATGGAACTCTTGAAGCTCATTATTCTTCATTTCCCAAAGCCTGCAAGTACAGTCCTCTGAAACACTTATTATCTTCTTATCTTTATCATAAAACTTGACATTCCAAATCCTTGCCATATGACCCCAACCAGTCGATAAAAGTTTTCCAGTTTCTCGATCCCAGACCTTGATGGACCGGTCATCAGAACATGATACGATGGATTCCGCATTGTCACTAAATGCAACGGCAAAAATAGACCCTTCATGCCCTAAGAGGTTGCGTAGATATTTTTCCTCAAATAACTCCCATATAATAATACCTCCCATCACCGTTCCCGCCGCAACATACACCTTATCCGCCGTAACCTTGATACAGCCGGAATATAACAACGAGCGCTCGCCGTAAACTGCTTTTGTAGCCTTAATCTCAAACTCAGGATTTAAAATCAAAATAGTGTTATAACTTGTTAGTAAGTACATCTCATCGCCTTCGTATCCAAACTCTACACTAACTATCCATTCTCTAGTCATCTTTTCCAGATGAAGCAAGCTCTGTTGCTCCACTAAATCTTGAATATTAATAACTGAAATAGATTTACCACCATATGCTACTAACTTTGAACCAAATGTACTAATACCATGTACCTTGTTTCTTTTAAAGATTCGGCATTCATTGATTAATTCTCCATTCTCGTAATTATAGACCTCAATACCGGATCCACAAGCAGAAAAACACCAATTAGATCCGTAAAACTTTACTGAGATGGAAGGACCAATATGACTCCTCTCAATAAGCTGCATAGCTAACACTAATATTTTTACCTTCAGCTCATCATCTTGAAATTATTTTAATAAGCTGCCTTCTTATGGAAAAAAATTTCACACGGCAAAACATGTGTTGACCTTAAAAGTAGTGAATCTTACTTCTAGCTACATATCCAGGCTTATAGGATCAAGGATGAACCACTGAACTCTCAGGTATAATATATTTGGGATATTTCTAACTCATATATTTATTTAAAACTGAAATTCTTTTAATAAGGTCGTATTTTATCACAAGTTCGTTTAAGGGTCAAACATTACCTCTCCCACAATGAACAATTGGCAGTTATCTTACCAGTCTCCAGTCGATTTGACAGATCATTTGAAGAAACCTTATTGGTCATACGATAATGCGGATAAAAATGTTACTAGGATAGTTTATGATAGTGAGGTTAATTTATTATGGACGGGTGATACTTATGGTCGTGTGTCGTCATATGATCCTTCATATTCGTTGTATACACGACATACTGCTCATGTAGGGCAGGTCCCAGTTGTTGATTTATTGAGTCATAAGCAAGGTGTTATTTCTTTAGGAGCAGATTCTTTAAACTTTACGAATCGCAGAAGTGTTACTAAATTGAACCTGACTGCGGCAGATATTCCGCAAATGAGCGATATGAAATCGATGTGTTTTATTAATCCGAGCCAAAATCATGTTTTATGTGGCGGTGGGAATGTTGCAAGTGGTATTATTGATATAGATTTGGTCAAGGGTCGTTTATGTAATACTATACCATATCCGTCGAAAGTAAAGCTGATGAAATCAAGTCCGAGAACGGTTGTAGTATCGAAAGTGTTTGGTACCACAGATCTTATTGATCCAAATAGTAATAAGGTTGTGAGGAGTTTGTCTGGGCATTCCTCGGTGGTGAGCTCTATGGATATTCAGGATTACACACTTGTAACGGCCGGTAAATCCAAGCGCTTCAATATGCAATATCCTGATCAATTTGTGAACGTTTATGATCTACGTATTATGAAACAGTTGCCCCCGATATCTTTTTCTAAAGCTAACGATTTCATGGGCACGGGTTATTCTATTGGTGCTGATTTTGTGCAATTGCACCCTATATTGCCAACTGTGGTTGCAATTGCATCTGTAACAGGCGTTTTTGACTTTGTAGATCTGGCAAATCCTACTGCTCGTAGTCAGTACTGTCATCCATGCCAGTCCATAACTCAGTTTGAGCTATCTCCTAGTGGTGACTACATTGCGTTCATTGAACATGACAATAATATCAATATGTGGACCAGGTCAAACGGAACGACTGGTTTTACAAGCTCTGCAGCTATCATACTAGAATATCCAGATTTTCCGGATGATGGGATCCTCCCCAATCATATTCCGGTAGATAATTATGACTATCCATTGAGCAGTGTGGGTTTGCCGTACTTTAGTGAGAAGCTTCTGTCGGCATGGCATCAAACAGTGTTTCGAAGCGATGGTACAATACCAATCAACACTGAAAAGTTCTTCGGTAACGCAACTGCGTATTCTAGTGTTAATTCTCGACCATCCTCAACCCGTTCAGTAGCCATAAGTGCTATGTATAACAAATATCCGATGTATCCATACGATAGATTGAAGTTAGGAACAAGGAACCTTGCTGCACCTTACAGAAGTTTACGGGAACGTAAAAAGAAGCTTCTCATTACAGATGAAGACTGCACTGATAAGCAAGAGCTCATGAACTATAGACCTTATCACGAGAGGGAGGTCCCCCCGGCTTTTACCAAACTGCAAATGATATACGGTAGATTTGGAGTTCAAGATTTCGACTTTCAGGCATTTAATAACACAAAATTCTCAGGCTTAGAAAATGACATTGATAATTCGTATACCAACGCAATTCTGCAAGTATATCGTTTTGTGCCAGAGTTGTATAACTTCCTGGTTAGCTGCCTTAAGCAAGAAAATTTCAGCGATTGTTCACTTTTAACAGAACTTGGTGCTCTATATGATATGATGGTTTGTGCCAACGGTGAAGTTTGTCGTTCCAGTAACTTCCAAGATGCTTTGGCATCGATATTAAAAGACAAGCAGTTAGGCTTACTAACCGATACGTTGCCAGATATGTCATATGTGGCTAATAATCGTTCTTCTAGTGCTCCCTCGACGCCAAATTATGTTCCTTCACTTGCTGGCCGACTGGAAAATATGTTAATTGGCGAAGATCAGGGAAATAGCAACATACAGGATGATAATGAACTGGCCCTCACAATCCCGCAAAAATTCAATAACTTCTTATTAAGTAGGTTGTTGTTTGAAGAGGTCCAACTAAAAATCAATACAACTCAGAGTATAGTGCTTGAGGAGCTATTTGGTATTGACATACAAACAACCTCTAGGTCCTTGTCATCTTGTGCCTGCTTCTCTCGTGAATCTGACCTATTACCAACACTAACAGTGACGAGTCCGATGTCCAATAATATCAAATATGTCAACAAGAAACTCAATAACCAAACTATTCTACCGTACATTGAATCTTCAATGAGTAGGATAAAGCATTTTAAATCTATGTGTGAAAAGTGCTTTAAAAATGAGGTTCTTGAGCGCGAAAAAAATGTACGCAATCTCCCACCATTATTATCCTTGAACATTGCTTTGTCCTCAGAAGAATGGTCCACAGCTAAAACGGTAAGATCTTGGTTAGCGAAAGAATTTTATGCTACTATATCCAAGGATAGACCTATTTTAAAGTTACAGCCTACGGACCTGAAAACGACGAACGCAATTTTTAAGTACGAACTAAATGGATATGTTGCTCGTATTCAAGATTACATTTCCGAGTCTCACCTGGTAACATATTGTAAAGTTTTTGACCCAAAAAATAGAATCTACAAATGGTATATGTTTAATGATTTCTTGGTTCAGGAAGTCGATGAGGATGAGGCTTTAAACATATCTTACTGGTGGAAAACACCTGAAATCGCGTTATATTCTGATGCAGAGGAGTTGAGGAAACCTTTTGTTCCGGCAAGCTTTTACTCCATAAATCATAATATATTATATCGGGATCATTTTGCGAATGAGATCAAAAACAGTATAAAACGTGAATATCAATTATTAACCAATGATGAAGCCCCTACACCAGGCTCTTTGGTGGCATTGGATGCTGAATTTGTTGTTCTAACTGAAGACCAATTTGAAATTTCATGCAAAGGTGTCAAAACTCTTATCAAACCGGCGAAAACTGCTTTGGCAAGAGTTTCGGTCCTAAGAAGCTGTGGTGACAAAGCTGGAGTTCCTTTCATCGATGACTATGTCGTTAACACCAATCATATTGAAGATTACTTGACTAAATACAGTGGTATTGAACCAGGTGATTTAGATCCTCAAACTAGCGACAAACCATTAGTGACAAGAAGGGTTGTCTTGCGGAAAATATGGCTGTTGTTACAGCTAGGATGTGTCTTTGTAGGACATGGGCTATTCAATGATTTTAGAAATATCAATATACACGTTCCCAAAGAGCAAACAAGAGATACCGCATGTTATTATTTGCAAGGTAGAAGATACCTATCTTTAAGATACCTCGCTTACGCCTTATTAGATCAGAATATACAAAGCGGTAACCATGACTCAATTGAAGACGCTCATACAGCATTGATCCTTTATAGGAAGTATTTGGATCTAAAGGAGAAGGGTATATTCGAAAAAGTCTTAAATAGAATTTACGAGGAAGGAAGAGCTACGAACTATCGAGTTCCTGGAGATCTATAGTTTACGGACGTTGTTAGTGGAACTAGCTTGTCACCCATATATACATACTCTGAATACATCTCTTAAATGCGCATGTATTTTTAAGTATGTTCATTAAATAAAGAAGTTTTCTCAGTAGTTAAGTAACTCACAATAGGTTAAACTCATCGGCGACTTGTGTAGTCAAAAACGAATTTGAATAAATTGTCTTTCCATTTAATGCTACAATATCCATATATAATATCATGCTAATAAATGCACTAAGCATTAAAGTTCGGAAACATTCCGAGCTAATTTTTTTAAAGACGCTGCTGGCTCATAGCATTCTCCATTCTCCTATTGACTGCCTTCGTCATAGGTTGCAAAGAATTGACCAAACGCTGGCTGCTTGCAGCAGTACTGGGATTCCGGGTCCTGCTTGACTTTAAATTTTGCTGCAGGCTGTGCCACTGTTTGCTTAGCGGATTGTTGTCCTTGTTGAATTCTGCTACATTTTCACTCCATATTGTCGATAACATTTGTTGAATTTCTAAATCCCGATTTGCGATCTCAGGATGAAGCTCACCAAAAGACTTAACGTTTCTCTGGTACGTTCCGAAAAATGAGCTACCCGTTGAATCATCAACTGGTAGCGATGACTTGTTTAGCTTTTTCATATCTATCTTATTCTTCTGCATAACTCTAGTAATAGAGTCATTCAATGGGTTCCCAAACCTACGAACATTCATGTATTCATTAGAGATCCGCTCAAATTCCCTTCTGACTTCTATGTTTGTAGCCATTAATATTGAGTTTGAGCTGGCTGTCTGGGATGGTAAACTCAATAACGAGGATTCTCTTTGCAACCATAGCTTTTGCTGTGTCCTAGATTCTGTGCCCTGGTCTCCTGACTGTAGGAATTGAGAGAAATTATTAAGGACGCCAGTGGGTATACCCCTTTGCTGACAATTATTATCGAGCAGTGACGAAGGTTGGTTCCTTAACATTTTACTCTGGGGTACTCGATTACTCAATAATGTGTTTGCTCTAGTACTCGATCTAGATGCAGTAGGTCTAGCATGCAGATGGCTGGTGAGGCTTGAAATAGAAGTAGAAAAGTCCTTTGTGGGTTTATCTTCGTTTTTAATTTCTGTGGATTTCAAAGAACTAGCTAAGTCACTGTTGATATAATTAAATCGGTTGCTTGCAGCGAAATTCGGCTGATCGTAACCATTCTCTATGAGACCAGAGTGACTAACCAAAGAATTCTGCCGCGAAAGTGTCTGATTAAAGTGTCTTACAACACCGGTTGACTGAGAAAGAATCATATCCTGAACATAATGTTCGTCTACAGGATCTATTAGGCCATTATCTCTTTTATCTTGTTCGCTCATCTTCTGGTCAAGGTCTTCGGAATTCTTGTCTGAAACCGGACCTTGTCGTTCAAGACTGTGGGCTGTCTCAACTACGGTGCACTTAGAATTTATAATATCATCTTCATGCTGTTCGATACGATCAGTATCTTCTTCAACTGCATTACTTCCAATCCTATCCTCTACTTTATTCCTTAAACTGGAAGGAGGCTTATAACTTAATTGTACCTTATTTAATGCATTGGATCCCTCTTGCCGAGGATCTACCAAACTCCCGCCGGAGCCCGTCCTTTTTATGTCCACCTTTTCCTCATCCTTCTCTTTTTTTTCCATACCGTTAGTGTCCAGCGCATCAACATACTCCTTCGACTCTTCTCTGTAATCCTTCGAGTCTTCTGCGAACCCCTGACCGTCACTTAAATAATCAACTTCCTCATCTGTTGTTGAGTCCTCTTCGTACATTTCTTCCGACTCATGCAGCTCTAATACAGACTTGCCTTCATTCCTCTGAATAGACCTTGACAAATGCGAATTGCCACCTCCAGCCGAGCTATTTCCTACAGTATTAGGATTAAATTTCGACAGTGCTAAAGCGGTCATACCTAACATACTGATAGCTTTTCGTCTATTCAACGATTCATAACTTCTTGCACGTTTAACTGAACCATTATTAACACTGCTGGTGCCTTCTGACCGATAAACACTATCATCATGACTGGCAGTTCGTTGTAATGCTGTTAAACCTTTAAAGTTTGCATTACTTTTACTTCGAGATCTTGTAGAGAACTGCTTTAACTTCTTACCACGTAATTTAGTGCCGTTATTATTATTATGTGGCGTAGTTGAATAAGGTATTTGTCTTGATAACTCACCGTCGTTCCTAAAAGACCTACCCCTACTGGTACCAGAAGACATCACAAACCCCAAATGCTATTATAACCTTATAATGTAGCGCAACTTAACTGAAATTCCTTCTCTTTTTGAGTTTTGGTTTGTTTGAGGTTCTAAAGCAACCAGTTAATTTTCTGCCAATCAGGTTTCTACTTTCAGCGTTATAAGTAAAGACGAACCCTTATATAACAACTTAAGCACGTCTGCTGATAGCTTGGCTGTTAATGTAAGCTACGCTGTTACTGAAACTTTCTGTTTTGCTGTTTGTTTACATTCATCATCGCTTTCTCTAATATTTTTAAAATACCTTAAAATAAGGAACGTTCCTTGATTGGTGGTATTAAATGAAACTGATTGCAAGTTAGGTTAAGGGACTGAAATTTACTCATCTGTGGCCATGGACCTTTTTAAAGTTGCAGATTATTATCTGAATAGAATATTGAATCCTCAACTGCGTACATCTGTTAATGTGGTGGAACAGTCACGCATAAAGGTTCTACTATTGGATAAGAACACTACACCAATTATCTCTATGATTGCTACACAAACTGAGCTATTGAATAAGGGTATATATATGGTCGATACTGTTGAGAATATAGAACGTGATTGTATGCGGAATTTGAATTGTATATGTTACTTTAAGCCAACAGATGATACTATAGAGAATTTGGTAAAGGAATTGGAGGATCCAAAATATGGGAGCTACCAATTATTCTTCAGTAACATTATAAGTAAAGCTCAATTAGAGCGATTAGCTGAAGCAGATTCACTTGAGGTGGTGACTAAAGTAGAGGAAATATTCTTGGACTTCTATATTCTAAGTGAAACCCTTTTTTCGTTTGATATTCAGTTGCCAGAAGTCGTTAATAGTAGCTTAAATTGGATCCCAAGGGGGCTGGATGAGGTTAAGCGTCGCTTAGTTTCAGTTCTTTTATCTCTGAAAGTGCGGCCCAATATATATTTTGAGTCCAATAGTAATATGTCTGGAATACTGGCAAAAGAAGTGCAAAATGAAATTGAGAGAAATGATAAGACTCTTTTTGACTTTCCAAGGATGGATGCTACTCCAATTCTGCTAATACTAGATAGGAACAATGATGTTTTGACTCCGATTTTACAGCCATGGAGTTATCAGTCCATGATACATGAGTATATTGGAATGAAAGGAAACATCGTTGATTTGTCAGAGGTGCCAGATATAGCTGATGATTTGAAGCAGGCTGTTCTTTCAAGTAAGCAAGACCAATTCTACCACGAGACTATGTATTTGAATTTTGGTGATCTAGGGGACCGTGTTAAGCAGTATGTTGCGCAATATAAGTCAAAAACAAACTCAAGCAGTAAAATCGAGACAATCGAAGATATAAAACGATTTATTGAAAAGTTCCCTGAATTCAAGAAACTTTCAAGCAATGTGTCTAAGCACATGTCTATATTGGGTGAGTTGGATCGTCAGCTGAGTATGAAGCAAATTTGGCAATTGAGTGAGTTGGAACAGAATTTGTCTGTTCACGAAGATGATAGTGATGACTATCAAGAAATGTTAAAGCTACTAAAATCACCGGATCTAATTTCATACTATAAATTAAAATTGGCATGCATTTACTATTTGAAACACTACGCTCAAACTCAAAAGTTGCAAGCTGTTGAGAAGTTGTTAAGAGAAGAGTGTTCGCCTCAGGAAGTAGCGGTTTTCTACAAATTCAAAACCACATATAGTGGCTCCCCATTGCAAGGCCGGAAAAGTCAAGATAAAGATATAATTAGCGGACTAACAAAGAAGTTTAATAAAATTGGTCATAGCGGTCCTGATAACGTCTTTATGCAGCATTCTCCGCGGTTGGATAGTCTATTAAATGACATTGCAAGGAACACGTTACCAAACGGTCTATTTACAGGAGTTACTAGGCAGCGTCCTCCAACAGCACCCTTCCAAGACATAATTATATTTATGGTTGGTGGTATTACAATGGAGGAAGCACGAATTGTTCATCAATTTAATACATCAATGAAAAACAAGAATGGCGCTGTTAGAATCGTGATTGGGGGTAATAACGTCCTGAAAACGAAAGATTTCCTCGAGGACTTCAAACGCCTGCACTGCACTTCGGATAAGAGCACACAACTTGGTGATCTTCTTTAAAATAGCGGATGTTTTACGTAGAGTCTTAACTAAGTATCGAAAGGTATCATCAATTCGAGAAGGATATAAAAAATACACACATGTTATATGTTAGATTATAATTACTACCGTCACCATTATTGTTACTATCACAAAAGGAAATCAGGTGTCACGTCGCTGATCTATTACTGGAGTACTTTTGTTCCCATAACAATAGTTTTCTGGTCAATGAATCCATCATCTTCAAAGATCGGTCGTAATCCTTGAAAATATCGTTTATCTTGGTCATAAAGGCATCATTCTCGACAAATTGAACCAAATGGTTCTTTCCCCTTTCATCTTGGCTAAACTCAACTTGCGTTCGAGATAAAAATTCAAGAATTGCATTTATTCTTCTTTGCATCTCTGATAAAGAGGTCCTTTGTGTTGGCAACCTTGGTTTAATAGGTTTGTTTATGCTAATGTCGGAATTTGCCGTGATCTCGCTTGTAGAACTATTTCCACGTGCTCCAGGAGGAGATGCGTCCCCAGTTGCACTAGAAGAATTTCTAGTGCCACCCCTTCTTGACTTCTTCCGTGATCCATCGTCTTCCGAGGATGAGTTTGAATTGGCAGACTTGCCTCTGGTACGTTTTCTAGTTGTGGAAGAAGGTGCGGGTGAAGGTGATTGCTTATTAGTGGCAGAGTCTTCTACTGTTGACCCCTTATTTGACTCTTGTTTTGAAGTTGGTGGCATAGCGGCCGTCCCTACGGACGTAGTGGAAGTTGCGGTTGGTGGTGAACTGTCACTACCTGACAGTCCCTTATCCGAAAGTTCGTTTTCATCGTCCACTCTCAATGACTCCTCAGGTTGTGATGTACGCCTACTCTCTTGGATAGCCTTTTCCAGCATTAATTGGTATTGTTTCTCCTCCCTTGCACTTAGGGTAGCGCGCTTCCTATTTAAAAGTCTCTTTTCCTCCTCTTCGTTGCCGTTTGGAGAGCTTACGTTATTATGTGAATTCTCCTCAAGAGAAGCTGTACTTCTTTCGCTCTTGGCGCTATCCCTGGTCCTTAAGTTTTTATCGTCCTCTTCTTCAGACTTTCTTTCGTGCTTGACAAATACCTCATCTTCAGGATCCATCATTGGCTGTTCAGTAGAACGCTCGGAACTTCGCTTCGCACGCCTATTTTGCCTCCTGCGCTGATTTACTGGTTTATAGTACGAACGCTTCTGATTAGACTCGTTTTTATATACTGAATGTAGTTCTGGTTTGCATTGTTCACACCAGTATTTGTCTGGAGTGTTGTCTCCTTCGCCTATGCCCACGCAGTATCCATGTTGCCACACTGCACACTCCTCGCATTGAATATAAAGCCCGGATACATCAGGAGGATCCATATCACCGCATATGCACCGAGTCTCGCCTTCGTCGTCCTCCCATTCTTCCAGAAGTTCTTCATCCCCTTCCTCATCCTCTTCCTCATTAGCTTGCGAGGACTCAATTACCCCCATTTGACTTCTACTATGCTTTCGAGGTCGCTCTATAGTATTCGTGCCGTTTTCATCCCGTACTCCTAGCATAGTTATGAGTAGCAAATGAACTAGAAGCTCAATGGTCTTTTTATATCTCCTAGATATTGCTGATAACTGGCGTTGTATGAAGAGGGTTTCCACTGTATTTTTTCGCTATAGCGAGATGAGTAGCAAGAGAACAACCAAACAAAACTACAATATACAAACAATTCGCTGTGGTAAAGCACTACAAGTAAGAGAACGGTCCCAGTACCACTGTCAACTCTTCTGGTAGGATCAACTCCTCTGTGCAACTCGGATTGTATGTCACGTGATCTATGTCATATGAATGGAAACTCTGTTATCGTTAATAATGATTGATCTGCTTTCGCACCGGGCAGGCATGGTCTCGACTCGGACTTCCGACCAACTCATTGAATACGCTAGGTACCTTAAATGCCTTTACAGGGTTTCAAAAATGACGTGCTGATTATTCCGTCGCTACGGAAAGCCTCCGAATTATTGCAAGGGTCCCAGTTATGATGGTTGCTGCTTTGGAATACCATTTTCAACTGAAATAAAAACAGCGTCACCGCTAAAACAAATAAGCCGCATAGTAAAAAAAATGCCAGGGTGACGTAAGGAGATATTGTCGTAATAACGACAGCAAAGTTAGTAATGGTTTTACAAGAGGCTGCCAAGCCTTGCTTAGTATGAAATCGTATTCTTGGTTACCCGACTTTAAGCTCATGTTTGGTCGTTTGACATGATGTAACCATTTTTGAAATATCCCAACGAGAAATCGTCAGCCACACTAATTCGAGTTGAGCAATTTATGACAGTATTTTTCTTTATTAATCAGAGACATTTAATTTATACTTTGCAATCACGAACCAATTCAAATTTTATTTTTATTTAATAAAAAACACTTAACACCGCTTACAAGGTTAGGTGAAGGTGATTCATTTTAAGACTGGTTTAAAGCCACTTGTTTAACTAAAGGAAAATTTCAACTCTAGTCACTTTTTAAAGAAAAAAGAGGAGTGTTTTTCGCAAGTCTTAGGAAATTAAAAGAGCAAACGGTTTCACTAGTGGGTTTTTGTATTTGACCAGAATCGATCGATACCGGACAATAGACATAAGGATATCCGTCGTTTGCATTTAGTAAGGGATAGGGAAATCTTTGACGTTTATGTAAATAAAATCCTAAAAAACGCAGACAGTATTGAGAAAGAATTCTATACGAAGTGTTTTGATTGTTCAGGGTTGGTATTAGGAGAATAATGGGAAACAGCCCGTCTAAGAACTGCCATTATGCCATTCAGAGTACGAACAAACAATCGCAAAATTCCGGGCAACAGCAGTTGCAAGTAAGCGAGGAATCGTCTAATGAACCTAATGACCCCGATGATAGTAGGTTTCTACCTACTTCTAATGTAAAGAATATTTCAATTTCCAAGCCTAGGAATAATGTTTCTATAGTTAATGGTTTTACTAAAGGTAGTAATAGTACTACCCATGAACAGCTCCGTAGGAGTCCTTATCATGATTGGAAGATTGACATGCACATGGCAAAAGCGTTACAAAATTCATCTAGTGTGACTGACTCGTCAACATCCACATCCCTGTCGTCTAATTCAAGCTCAGGTTCAACAACCATCTCTATTTCCTCTTCCAACATTTCTCTGAAACAAACGAACAGTGCAATGTCGTCAAATTCCTTTTCGGAACCCAAAAGTCTTTTGACTTTGAGGAATGGGGCTATGCCCCTAAGAGACCCTTCTCCTTCCTCAATGGTTACTGATGTAGGTGCTGGTGGACTCCCGCCGATTCAGGAAGGTGCAGAGCACTACAACGGTAATGGAGGCAATCAATGCGCGACCTCTCCCGTTTCCCCACCCTTTAAGAGGAGTATTTCGAACCCCCGTGATGCGGATGCACCTGTTCTCCGGAAGAACTCTCATGACCCCTACAACACTGAAACGCTAAATATTGACGATGCTATAGAGCGCTTGTTACACATCGGAGAGACAAGGACATACCATTCACGCGACCTTCCATTTCGTTCATGGGAGGTCCAGCTGATATGTGCGACAGCTAGGGAAATTTTTATGAGCCAGCCTTCTCTTTTAAGACTTCAGGCTCCTATTAAGATTGTAGGTGATGTGCATGGCCAATTCACCGACCTATTGCGTATATTAAAGTTATCAGGTATTCCCCATGAAACGAATTATCTTTTTCTTGGTGACTATGTGGATCGTGGTAAACAATCGTTAGAAACTATTTTGTTATTATTATGTTACAAGATCAAATATCCAGACAGATTCTTTATGCTTCGTGGGAACCATGAATCCGCCAATGTCACAAAGATGTATGGTTTTTATGATGAATGCAAGCGGCGTATGTCTAGCAAGACTTGGAAACAGTTCGTCGATGTCTTCAATACTCTTCCGTTTGCTGCTATAGTGCAAGACAAAATTTTCTGTGTTCATGGCGGGTTCTCCCCCCAGTTGACAAGTATGAAGCAGATCGAGAAGATTGCAAGACCAACTGATATCCCGGAGGAAGGATTGCTGACAGACTTGTTATGGTCAGATCCAGATCCTAATATTTCCGACTGGTCACTTAATGACCGTGGTGTCTCTTACACGTTTGCCAAGCGTAACGTGAACGAGTTTTGCTCAAATTTTAAATTTGACTTAATTGTAAGAGGACATATGGTTGTAGAAGATGGGTACGAGTTTTTTGCTAAGAAGAAGTTTGTCACAGTGTTCAGTGCCCCCAATTACTGTGGACAGTTCCAAAACTGGGGTGCTGTGATGAGTGTTGCTACCGGAATGATGTGTAGTTTTGAATTACTTAAACCGCATATTATGAGAGGATTAAAAGAATAAAGATTTGTTTAATCTAAGCAACCACTAGCTGTATTACTTTCTGGAGGCGCCTCCTTGGTTTCGCGTTCTTCTCATATATACCTTAAACTTGCTCTTTTCATAAATTATAAATATGTTGTTTTATTATAATTCGTTATGTGACCAAGAATGATAGCATTGATGTCTTAAAATTGTTTGCTCTACTAAAGCTGCGTAAATCGTAATACCTTAAATGTTATTCCCTCATAGGTGGCGTTTGCATGTCAATTATGATTGTTGGGAACCTTTATCTATGGTATAGGGGCTATATCCATGTGATACGCTTTTGAACATGTTACCCTTAGCTACAAACTATGTTAAAAATAATTTCTGATCACGCCAAGTCTTACTTTGTCAGACGTACAGTGCCAACATTCTAATTGCTGAGATCTAGGGAGATAAAAATAAAATAAACCTCCGATACCGGGAGTCGAACCCGGGTCTCCACGGTGAGAGCGTGATGTGATAGCCGTTACACTATATCGGATATTTGGTGATTAGTACTAACATTGTTTCAATGTCATAGCATTGAAACACATAGTTACTGACCCTATAGACTTGTTTTATATGTTAAGCTACTGGATGCAATAATACTTCTAAAACCGCTAATTGGAATAAGTGGGTCAATTCTTCGTATTTACCACATTGTCCCCGTACTTATGGCTAGCTACCGATTTAGCGCTGCGATTTGGAGGTAAGAGATATAGATGAGTTTATTAGTAGTAATGGTTGGCTGAAAATAAATTTAATATATCGACATTACTTTCTTGTAATCATAATCGGTGACCCTGAAGCAAGGAATTTTAGTGGTAGAGTCTTTTGGTAGAGTCTTTTGGTAGAGTAACTGGAACTTATTCTTCACGTGATGTAAAATGGTAGGTCCGCAATTCAGAGGCGACACACAAAAACTCTTGGAAGTCAGATTCAATCTATCACAACTACAATAACCTCATCAGCGCAAAGCACTGATACACATACACACACACACACAAACATATATATACACACATAGCAACAGGATATGTCACTAGCGGAATTTGATGAACTAAAATGGGACCATTCGTGTGATCGTTTAGATGTCCCTTCTAATTACTTGAAGCGAAAAGCAAGAAAAACTCCTACAGGACTAGAGGAACTTCGTAAATCGATGGTCTCTGCCACAATTTATGTGGGTAATCTCTCGTTTTACACATCTGAGGAACAACTTTACGAATTATTTAGCAAATGTGGGACCATTGAGAAGATAATTATGGGTTTAGATCGTTTCAAGTTCACTCCTTGTGGATTTTGTTTTATAATCTACCAGACACCGGATGAGGCGCTGGCCGCGCTGAAGTACCTTTCAAAAACTAAGTTAGACGATAGAGAAATTACAATCGATCTAGATCCCGGCTTCGAAGAAGGCAGACAATTTGGGAGAGGTAAGAACGGAGGTCAAGTCAGCGATGAACTTCGGTTTGAATACGATGCATCGAGAGGTGGGTTCTACGTCCCTCTTGAGAACAGGATTGGTGCCGTCAATAACTTTGGTGCTAGGCGTATCAGGGAACCCAATAAACATCATCACTATCACCATCACGGTCATCATCAGCATCATCCTCACCACCAGCAACAGCCTCTATCGGAAAAGATAAACCCAATGGAAGTGGAAGAGGAGCTAGATAGTTATATACCTGGTCAATGAACCACAGCCGTCCTTCTCGAATAGCTACTAAGTAACATAATAAAGAAAAATGTTTAAGCATGCCTATCTCATTTGTTAAAAAATTGTTAGTAACTCTTAAAATACATCTTTGCAAATTTAAACCCAGTACAAAAAAAATTTTTATTAATCCCCGGTGGTATCCACAGAATTTCAAACATTTGTACCAGACAAGCTCTTCAATTCCTCTAATCTATCAATCAACTTTTTTCGCTTTGTCAATGGACCTACACGTAACTGTCTATCAAACTCGAGATCTGAACTTTGTTCATCTCGGTTACCTGACTCATTCCGACTGTAGTTCTTTGAAAGCTCGTAGTAATTTTGAAATATCTTTCTTCTACGGACATTAATAAACCAATTTGATAACTGTACTGGGTTCAGTCCTGTCTGTTTTAGCAGCTGTTTTTTTTCCTGGGGAGAAGGATAAGGATTTTCATAATGATCCCGTAACCAATCGTTCAAGATGTCAACGATATTTTTAGGCAGATTTGAGCGCCTATTCTGTTTTTTCTTTTCTGATGCTGAATTTTTATGTCTTGGGGTTGCGGTGTCTACGACGCCTGTCGCCATTTTCGTAATAGCCGCCGGTCTTGGGCAGACTTGCGTATTCTCTATAGATGGCATCGCATAAACGCATGAGCCCAACCTCCGCGGCAAAATAGGTGAGTGTAGCCTGGTAATATCGCGGCCATGAGCATAAGCATTTCCAAATATTTGACTGTATGTACTCTGCTCTGTATCTACCACATCTAAAATATGATGTATTGATGGCAATCTTACTGGCGTCTTACTATCGGGCATATTAGACGTAACAAAAAACTTAAAGCAGGAACACCAACCAACTTTGAAATAATAATAGCAATATAGTAATAAAATAATAAACAAATAATAAAAATAGTAACAATTCTAATAATACACCGTAGCCCCTAAGGGTAGTTGAAACTCACTCGCTAACACCTTTTTATCCCCGCATAGATCTTACCATATATATGCAGTAGTATATATATAACGTATAATATATATTAAATTTTACAACCTAAAAAATTTATCGATAATAAACATATATATATATTACATTCTATATGTATATGTACCGAACTCATAAGCTATAGTAACTGATCTGGTCGCCATACCCACGTCCAGGATTCAGTAAACCTATGATCATAATAGGTAAATGCCTTGCTCAAAGGCGCTACTGTGTCTGTTATATCACGCAATTTTTCCTGTAAGATGAATGCCGTCCAGTTTTTCTGAAACAGCAATGGATGTTACAAATACACGTATAAAAAATGGCGTTCATAGTAACCTGGGATTTATTAAGGTTTGGTTACGTATCAGGCATACGTGAAGCCTAATTTAACTACGCTGATCATATACCCTCCTCCGCCCAGGAACAAACCGGGGGTTCTTAAAGCCGATAAGATCTCGGACACCGGGAACGATACCGCTTTTGTAATGTGGTAAATTACCACCATGGTTGAAATTAGCACATTGACGTTAAAATAAAGGATCCCTTAATGGAATCACAATAGTCTTCGACGTTGTACAAAAAGAGTATATTGGCGGCTCGATCGAGAAATAGACTTCGATAAAAAGAGTGCAAGTATGGCGGCTATTCATCGCCCAAGGAAAGGGCAACAAACAAAGCAAACCAGCGAAGGATGAGCTTGACTAAAAGTCTTTTTGGAATCGGTGCGACTGAAGTACATAGTAAGGTAGTACAGCTTAAGAATCTTAAATGTCATGGAACGCTTATGCGACATAAGAGCCCCGAGACTCCCGTGTTTCTATTTAACAGTTTTAATTTAGAAAGTAATCCTCTCGTTGACGTCCATGAATCTGATAGTCTTAAAATCCAGTTAGTGCTCGCGCAGGACACATGCTACTTACCTGGAATGTTTTCTATCCAAGAATCTTGCGCAGCAACTACATCAACGGTTGGCCGTTCCGCGCTGGACCAGGAGATGCTTTTACAGTCAAGATCTGTATTCACTGGGGCAGTTATTATAACAGTTAAGGGATGTTCAGGAGTGCTGTTTCAAGATTTAAAGGTGCAATTAAGCGGATACTCGTCTGAGTTTGTATGTTTGACGCAATTTGGGGAGCGGGTAGTGCGTCTGTTGAAGGAGGTTACTGAAGAGCAAAGCGCTGCGATGATGCCTATGATAAGGGACACGATACATTTTGAGACAAAACTTACGTTACTCTCGCCTGGTACCTACACCTATCCATTCAACTTTGTGCTTGACCCATATAATTTTCACGCATCGATTGGAACACACCTTGGGTCAACCCAGTATCGCGTTGAATTTTCATCTACAGTTATGAAACAGAAAGGCCATTACGAGACTATATTTCTATCGAAAGCAGTTACTGTCAAGAAAACACTTCCGCCAGGGAACCTTTTAAAGTACGACTGTGTGGAGAGTCGGGGAACATGGAGGAATGGGTTGCTAGACTACGAAATCTACTTGTCGACCAAGTTAATAGAATTCGACCAACCATTCCAGTTTCACTTGAATTTACTCAAGAGCGATGTGCGGAAACTATCTATAAACCACGTAGAGGTTATCTTAGAGCAGAACATACTCATCCCCTGCGTGAAAAAAAGGGACCTTAACCTGGAGGTGCCTAAATCAAAATCCTATATGGTAACAAACATGTTCCTATTAGACAAAAGGCATGTAGGAAACGGTGGCACAATGCAGCATTTATTACAGTTTTCAGAGCTCGTTGTGTCGTCCACCAAACAAAGTATAGTCATGAGCAAGTCACTATATCCATATTACTGTGAAGTTAACGACAGTCTTGGCAGCGAACGTTGCAAGTTAAAAATTACGCACGTTCTCAAGGCCCAGATAAGCTTAAAACTCATGGAGCCCGGCTCCAAGTCTATAAACATGCTGATTTGTTTAAAACTTCCTGTGATTCTTGTTGACCAAGACATGAGTAGCAGTCTACACTTGCCTCCATACGAAGAATGCAACTCTGAAATATATGAAGGAAATGATGCCTTTTTAACGAAAACCTCGACAAGTCTCTCAGCGGCAACCACTAATAATGACCCAGAATCACCTCCTTCTTATAATGAAATCTTCGATGCATATAGTTCTGCAACGAGTTCTACAGCTAGTTATTAATTCTCTGTCCAGGTCAGCTTTTATATGACAGCGCTAACGCCCAGTGCCTCTTTCCATTGATACCACTATGTTAATAAATTCATCAAAGAGACACAAATAAAGCTAAAGCGGCCAGTCATCATCTCAAAAGCGCTAATTTAACACGAGCAGTCTAACAACTGTAATATTTTCGCATGGAATGTGGATGTGCATGTACACAGTAACAAAGCCCAGGGGGTTTAAAACATAGAAAATGCCCTTTGCTGATGTAATGTGACGCCAAACGAGAGGAAATGTTTCCGTCATATTTCTAAAAAATAGCCGTCTCAACGATGTTATTTTTTGCTACAAGTTTGACCGAGAACTTTTGCACCGACATAAAGCATACATACTTATATTTTTAAACTTCAGTAAGCAGTAACAACTCGCGTGAAATGTCTGACAATTAACTTGCATATAAATGAACTTAATTAAGGTTCTCTAGTGTATAATGCATCTTGGTAAAGTTTGCTGTCGGTGCTAAGCGCAGCTAACCACTTACTTGTTCTACGGCTTTTCTCTACGGCTTTTGGCTCTCGAGGCAATCAGGGTTTTTTTTTTTTCTACAAAGCAACTGAGTCATCAAAACGTGTAAAAGTTAGTTGGCTTCATCGGCATAATAGTAATATAGCAAAGCGGCTTTCATTTCGACGTATGATTCATTTATAAAAGCTGATGTTAAAATTAACAACATAAAGGTTAAAAACGACGGATTTCGAGCACCAAATTTATTATTTTTCACATATCGTAGCTAAATAACACGCACACTCAAAAAATGGTAATGACATCCTCCCCCATGTTCACGTGTGAATCTAGCGAATCTGAAGACGTAAGAATTTTGGGATATGACCCATTAGTTTCGCCGGCATTATTACAGTCGCAGATACCTGCTAGCAAAGACTGTCTAGACACTGCCAAGAGAGGAAGATGGGAAGCTATTAAAATCATTACAGGCCAAGATGACAGAGTACTAGTCGTCGTTGGTCCATGCTCTATTCATGATCTAGACGCTGCTCAGGATTATGCCAAGCGTTTAAAAAAGTTATCTGATGAGTTGGAAAAAGATCTTTTCATTATCATGCGTGCTTATTTGGAAAAGCCAAGAACAACTGTTGGGTGGAAAGGTTTGATCAATGATCCAGATGTCAACAACACATTTAACATTAACAAAGGTATCCAGGTTGCAAGACAATTATTCACCAACTTGACGTCTGCAGGTGTTCCTATTGGTTCGGAGATGTTAGATACTATTTCTCCTCAATACCTCTCCGACCTATTGTCTTTTGGTGCAATCGGTGCAAGAACTACGGAATCCCAGTTGCACAGAGAGTTGGCTTCTGGCCTATCATTCCCTATAGGTTTCAAGAACGGAACTGACGGTAGTTTGGATGTTGCACTAGATGCTGTTAAGGCTGCTTCGCACTCGCATCATTTCATGGGTGTCACTAAACATGGTGTTGCTGCTATTACAACCACAAAAGGTAACGAGCACTGTTTTGTCATTTTGAGAGGTGGTAAGTCTGGCACCAATTATGATCCAAAATCGGTAGCTGAAGCGAAGGCTAAGTTGCCTCCAAATGGTGTCTTGATGATTGACTACTCACATGGAAATTCTAACAAGGATTTCAGAAACCAACCAAAGGTCAATGACGTTGTTGCTGAGCAAATAGCAAATGGAGAAGACAAAATCGTTGGAGTCATGATTGAATCAAACATTAATGAAGGCAAACAGGATATCCCAACCGAAGGTAAACCCGCCTTGCGGTACGGTGTTTCTATAACTGACGGATGTATCTCCTGGGAAACTACCGAAGAAGTACTTCGTAAGTTGGCTGCTGCTGTCAGAAAGAGAAGAGCTTTCAAGGAGAAAAAGGCTTAAACTCGCTGTTGCGTTTTTAAGAACTTGAGGATGTTAAGATCAATTAAGGCATTACAATCCACTAGGAATTTGTTAGCTTCGGGAACAATTTTTTTATGTCTTCAAGCTTTGGTAAAATATTCCTTTCAACTATTTACGGTTCATAATCATCAACTTGTAATCTCATCTAAAGTACATCATCCATTTTATAAGACGTCCTATCGTTTAGGGAAAATAAGATAATGTATATAATATCAGTAAGACTATATACACTACGCACTTAAAACATTGGGCAGCTTTGTAGCTGGTGCTAGATAGTATAGTAATGACTGATACTTTTTTCTTGCATTCCGAGCCGAAATGCCCTTTTATCTACTAGAAGTTGATTTTTGCATAGAAATTTACAGCTGCTTGTTTGTTTTAATTACGAAGTAAAATATTGAAAGTCAAATGAGTCACTTTGTTATTTGATGTTTTATAAAGGACTTTTTGAAATTTAATGGAGCAATAGATAGTATAGTTCTAATGGCAAGAGTGAAATATGTCTAAAGTGCACGTTATCGACCTGGATAGTGGCAATTTACAATCAATTAGGAATGTTGTTGAGTATCTTGGGTACGAAGTGTACATTGTAAAGAGGTGGGATGATCCGGAGCTGAAGTTGGCGAACAGGCTACTACTGCCTGGTGTTGGTAATTTTGGTCATTTTCTCCATAACATGAGAAATAGTGGATTTGAGGAGCCAATTAGAGCATATATTCGGTCCGGTAAGCCTATAATGGGTATTTGCGTTGGCTTGCAGGCTTTTTTTAAATCTTCAGAGGAAGCACCAGGCGTAGATGGGCTGGGATTGTTTGATATGAGCCTCACTAGGTTTGATGATACATCAAAGCCAGTTCCAGAAATAGGCTGGAATACAATCAAATTGACTCCTCAGTCATTTTTTGGCTTAGATCCTTCCCAATCTTACTATTTTGACCACTCATATGCTGCAATTGTGGCACCAGAACATGATAAAGAACGTGAGTTACAGTGCAAGGGCTGGCAGTTTGCAACCACCAAGTATGGGGATGAAAGGTTCATCGCCGCGATTATGAAAGATAATGTTTTCGCAACGCAGTTTCACCCAGAGAAGTCCGGTAAAGCAGGGTTGCGTGTCATTGAGCTGTTTATTAAACAGGAACATCCTCTCCCGAAAGTCCTGGAGCCACATCAAACGAATTTTTCTAGTGACTATTCAAATTATGGATTAACTCGTAGAGTAATTGCCTGTCTAGATGTCCGGACGGATGATAACGGCGAATTAGTTGTAACAAAAGGTCACCAGTACGATGTGCGCGAAGGCTCAGATGTTGGAACCAAAGGTAAAGTAAGAAATCTTGGCCATCCTGCAGCCTTGGCTCAAGCCTACTATGATCAGGGAGCGGATGCGATAACATTTATGAATATTACCAGCTTCAGACATTCACCTTTAGAGGATACAGGGATGATCGATGTACTTAAGTCGGCTGCTCGGACTGTTTTTGTTCCCCTAGTAGTTGGTGGAGGCATTAAGGATACCTTAGATAAAGAAACTGGTGAAATGATCCCTGCGTTGAAGATTGCTAGTAAATATTTCATGTCAGGTGCCGATAAGGTGTCTATTGCATCTGACGCCGTGAAAGCCTCCCAAAGGTACTACGAATTGGGAGGACTAACAGATGGGAAATCATCAATTGAAATGATTTCAAAGGCTTATGGTTCACAAGCTGTTGTTGTTTCTATTGATCCAAAGAGAGTTTACGTCAACGAACCACAGGACACTGTTAATAAAACTATTAAAACCAAATATCCAAATGAACAAGGTCAAGATTGGTGTTGGTACATGTGTACCATTGATGGTGGAAGGAAATCAACCAACATTGGGGTATGGGAAGTGCTTAAGGCTTGCGAGGCTCTAGGTGCAGGCGAGATCCTGTTAAATTGCATGGACAAAGACGGGACAAACTCTGGTTACGACATTGAGTTATTAAAGCTTGCAAAAGAAGCTGTCAAGATTCCAATCATCGCTTCTAGTGGTGCCGGCAAGCCCGATCACTTCAGAGAAGCATTCATAGAAACCACTGTTGATGCCTGCCTTGCTGCGGGTATGTTCCATAACGGGTCATACACGGTACGAGATGTTAAAGATCATTTATCCTTAAACGGTCTGAAGGTTAGAGTCGAACAATAGTACGATAAATAGTTTAAGGTAAAATTAGTTAAATAATGCAGAAAATTGCTTCAAGATATATTATGTTATGGCATTCCAAGTGGCCGTTTTTTCATACTACAAAAGTCCAAAAATAAGATTAACGGGCAAAAAGTGCATTCAACCCATAAATGCATTAATTCAATTCGGTTCAATCATCGTCCATTTCGTCGGCCCTTTTTTCCGCATCTTCATCGCTTAATTTAACGCCAGCGGACATGGAAAATTGGCCGCCACAGCATATAAAACGTATATCATGGTCCTGGGTTGCAGTGTTCTTGATTCTCGTAGGAACTTCAACGTCATCCCCAGAGGGCCCAAGGCCAACTGCATATGTTTCACCAAATCCCCATGAATAAACAATACCGTTTATTGCGATTGCTAACGAATGATGAGAACCTGCAGCGATTGCACGGAATTTTGGAACATCTTTTAATTTTGTTGGTACAGGAATAGCACGAGGTTTACCATGCGCATCTCTATAGGTATCTTCAGGTAGATTATCTTTCCCAATACCAACTTCAAACATGTCTAGTCTACCGAATGCATACAAATCACCGTCCTTGGTTAGTACTAACGAATGATGTTCACCTGCACATACCGAACTGATCTGTACTTTGTTTGGGAGGTTAACCTCTGTTGGTATGGCTACTACACCTCCGTCTTCGATTTGAGAAGAAACACCACACTGACCAAATTGATTTAAGCCCCATGCGAAAAGTTTACCATCTTCAGTAAGCGCAAAAGAGTGGTTTTCACCGGAAGCTATATATTTTACTCCATCTAATCCAAATGGTCTTGGTTCTAACGTTTTTAGCCTCGAGCGCTCCATAATTTTCCTACCCAATTGATTCTGCTGGCCGTTTCCCCAAGCAAATACAACTCCTTTTTCGTCCAAAAACAAAACATGGTCTTTACCGGCTGCAATTTGGACAATCTTGGCCGTTGAAAATGTTGGTAGTTTCCAAGGTTTATCTTGTAGCTTAATGGTATCTTTATAAAATCCTAGGACCCCCTCATTACAACGGAAAGTACCCCACGCGTATACGTCCCCATTTTCAAACAACACGCAGGACATATTGTCAGTTGCTGCCAACTGCCTTACATGAATTTTATCCAATGGCAGTAACTTCCTAGGCAACTTCATTGGCGTAGATTCCAATTCATTCAAATCACCATCTTCGTCATCGCTGCTGTCATTGCCATCCATATCCTTCAATTGTTCTTTCGCGCCGCTAGTATCTCTACCAAGCGCACCAGAATCATTTGTACCCCAAGACCAAATATTGTTGTCCTTGTCTAGCGCCAAGGAGTGCATCCCCCCTGCAGTAATTGAAACTATTCTTACTTCATCGCGAGCCAAATACGGATTTAATCTGGGCCTTTTGACTTCTTTATTCTTGGCCAATGGACCTAAACCAAGTTCACACATAGACCCGGTACCCCAAGTAAACACATCTAAAGGTTTCTCCGAAATATAAAGATCTTTATAATCATCCTGGCTATTAATTAGTCGATAATGTTTATTCAAAGTTGAGACCAGATGTCTTTGTTTCTTTTTAACAGACCCTCCACCTGAGGAAGCAGCTCTTTTAGCCATCGTAAATTGAGTAGAAAGTGGTACCTGAGTTTAAATCGAGCTTTATTGATAGCTTTCTAATGAATACCTTTGTGATAGTAAGGTGTTTTTTGTATAGTAATTCAACTGCTCAGTTTTTCTCAAATATGAAGATCAAGAGATGCCCTTGCAGATTGTAAACAGCTTGATGTACAAAAGAGCTATATGAAAGCTGAGTTTACAGAAACAGTACAACCAACGCTGCGAATATTCAGATCATTAAACCAGCTGCAACTTAGACCTTCAATATGAATGAACTTCGAAGAAAACAAACCCATACACCACAGAAAACTCTCTCATTTCTTTTCTTTGAGGTTGGAAAATTTTAGAAGGTGGTATGATGAGATGAGATGAGCGTTTAAGGTTTAATACTTATGCATAGAGGCTTTTATTGAAGGCTAATATTGTTGCTAAACTATTATCAGCATCATGGGAAAAGCTAATGTTAATAGATCAATAAAACAGAGACACAATCCTTTATTGAGCGAGCTTGCGGCGCAACATGGTAATCTAAGAACCAAGTCCAAAGGCGATGGTAGCAAAGAGCAGTACGGTGAAGAAGGCGAAGATTATATTGATGCTCAGTCTTCTAGGAAAATTTTACAGTTAGCTCGTGAGCAACAGCATGAGATTGCGGAGGAAGAGAATACGGGGTCGAAGGAGCCTGTTAACAGGTTCCGTGCTAATGACTATGGATTACATAGTGATTCTGAAGATGAAGAAGTTACAGGTCAAAATATCTCAGACTTTGATATTGAAGAAGAAGAGGAGGAATTTGAGGAAGTGGTTGAAATAGACCAGGAAGATGCTGCTATGTTTGATCAGTATTTTAAAAAGTCCTCGGACTTTAATCCTATGAATGGTACATACATATTAGCAGACAAGATTATGGCTGCAATCAAGGAGAAGGAGCAAGAATTGATGGTGGATAAACAAGCTAAAGAAGAACGCCTAGCTCCTGCTGAAGGTGTAGCTCTGCCAGAAAAGGTCATCAGAGCATACACTACTGTTGGTATGATTCTAAAATCATGGACACATGGTAAGCTACCAAAGTTGTTTAAAATTATTCCTTCGTTGAAGAATTGGGAAGATGTCATTTATGTGACAAAACCTGATGAATGGTCTCCTCATGTGGTTTATGAAGCTACTAAGTTATTCGTATCTAACTTTTCATCCAAGGGTGCTCAGAGATTCATTAACATGATTTTACTTGAGAGATTCCGTGAGAACATAGAAACCTCTGAAGATCATTCTTTGAATTACCATATATACCGTGCTTTGAAGAAGTCACTTTACAAGCCTGCTGCTTTTTTCAAGGGTTTTCTGTTTCCACTGGTGGAGACTGGTTGTAACATTCGTGAGGCTACCATCGCCGGTAGTGTATTGACAAAGGTATCTGTCCCAGCGTTGCATTCATCAGCTGCATTAAGTTATTTACTAAGATTACCATTTTCACCTGCTACTACAGTATTTATTAAAATTTTACTGGAGAAGAAGTACGCATTGCCTTACCAGACTGTAGATGAATGCGTGTTTTACTTCATGAGATTTAGAATCTTAGACGATAACAGTAATAGTGAAGACAGCACTAGAGAGTTACCTTTAATTTGGCATAAGGCATTCTTGTCTTTCGCTCAGCGGTACAAAAACGATATTACAGAGGATCAAAGAGATTTCTTACTGGAAACTGTGCGTCAAAGGGGACATAGGGATATTGGCCCAGAGATTAGAAGAGAGTTGTTGGCAGGTCAAACCAGAGAATTCAGTAACCAAAACGACAAGAAGGAGGATTTAATGATCGATGTTCAGTGAACATTAGGGAAGCGCGAGTTTTGGTATTAGTTTTATTAGGATGTATAACTTTGCATTTAGATTATATACCCTGATGTTAACATATATACATCTTCAAAGAAGTTGCTCACTTACATTATAAACGATGAATTCCGTAAACACCTAAATGATCTTATCTATAATGTATTATCAGCAAATTACATTGTCGGGAAGATTCTTATTATCAAGTAAGTGGCTAGGAAACTTAGTAAAATGAAAAGTGCGCAACCCATATAAAAGAAAAATCCCACTCTTGTTCTATTATACTTCTTGAGTTTGGTGCCCAATGCGGATAAACTTTTTGATGTTGCTTGTAATCCAATCTCGGTTGCTTTTAAAACAGTAGAATCTTCCTGTAGGGCGCTTTGAAATGCGATAGCACCTTGCTTTAAACTACCCACTAGCTGTGTCATATCCGCAAGCAACTCTTGCTGCAGCTCGTCTTGTACCTGAATCTGTTTTTCTACTGATTCTTTATCAGAACTGGCTCCAGTACTTGTTGCATCTTGCTTCTTGCCCAACAAGCGCTTTCTCAACTGTTGTACTGAGTCGGATTCGACCTTCTCCTTACTGATTAGGTCTTCACTGTTGAATTTTTCAACAAGGTCCGCTGGAGAACTGTCGAAGTCAACGCTATAGCGTCTTGTTCTGGTGGATTCGTTATATTTTTGATAGGAGGCCAGGAGCTCTTTTTTACTCTGATGTAATCGGTATGTATTCTCTGTTTCAATGCCTACTAATGCTTCATTATATTCCGCTGTAGCTTTACCGCCATCAAGTAAATGGTCCGTTATCGCTTGCTCCCTTAGACATTTAATATTACTAGCAAGCTTAGTCGCTAGGATATATTGAAAAAAGACATCCTTTTCCCGGGAAGAGTCTTCAAACTGCTTTACTATTTGTTCTAGTAACTGTACAGGTTGTGTTGACATTGCTCTGCAATACTTGTAGTTTGTGTTTTTACTGAATTATCAAAAGAATCACTCGTTGAAAACATACCAAAGTCAGAACATTGCAACGTCTTCAAGATCATGTAGATATAGAAGATACTACTAAATATGTGGCAAAAACTCCCCTGATATGGTTAAGCAACTAATTAGTAGACGTATAAACCACTAATCCCTATATTCACTACCCTAACGTGAGGTATTTCACCTATAACTACTTAACAAAGCATAAATATTAAATAGAGGATTTCCGCCCGCCTACTATCAAACTACGAACTGTGGAAAAGACAGTTGTTGTTAGCGAAAGGGGCGTTTATGGGATGTCCCAAATATTGGCATCTTGAGCTAGCTCCGGTACACATGAATGCATCACTGATATTGCTTGTAAACAAACATGAGTGAAAACAGAAAGACTCTGTTAACATTCGATATCAATTCATGGCATAGGCGTACAGAAAGTGTAAAGTGCCGTGGACATTTTAGCTATGTAGACTGAAAGATTAGAAAAACAACCTCTTTTATGCTTTCAAAAATTTTCATCAAATCCGGGTAACGTTTATACTAGTATAGGGCTAGTATTTCAATTGCGTATTTTAGTGAAGAATATTATACAGATAATGCAGAAATAATTAATGTTAGATACGGGCTAATTAATCGCTTGCCATTGCAGCCTTCTTCTTTGCCTTCTTATTTTTGTTATTATGTTTTTTGTTACTATGACTTTGTTGCTGTGACTTGTGAAAAGGGTTAGTCAATTGGCCTTGAACCTTGCTCATCTTGAAAAAATCACGATCAAGTTCACTGGTAGCGTTGTACAAAGCAGCCTGCTTACCTCCATGAGTAACGGATTTTGCCTCCACTTTGTCACCATCCCCACCAATGTGCGAAGAGAATGTTAACATGCTCAAATCACGGGCTAGATCCAGAACCTCAATTCCCTTCTTCTTGGCAGCATCTAGCAATTGTTCCTTCCTACTTTCTGGCAAATTTTCAAATACATATAATTCCTTGTTGAACTCTCGACATTCTTCCATAGTGTAAGGTGTGTCGTCTTCCAGGTGGTACGGAGGATTAACGTACAACAATTTACCATTAACATAGTCCTTTAATATGTAACGGGATGCACGAGACTGATCAGCACTACCGAAACCTTGAGTCATATAACCACGGGCTCTAGCATATGCAACCAGTAGCTCTTGTGCGGTTGGGATTCCGCTACCACCTTCTTCTATAGCTTTTGTTTCTATGTGAATACCATAAATAGCCTCTAGGAAGTACTTTGGAATTCTCTCAGTAACTAAAGCACATGGTCCCACAAATTCACGTAGTTGATCGATTGGTAAAACACCGTTACATACAAGTTCACCTTTGCTGTACGCAAAATTTGGAAAAACTAGACCAGGACAATCGCAAAGCATTACACTATCGGATAACTTAATCGTCTGGAAATGCTTCGTCTTACCAGGGGTTGATGAGACAGATACTTTTTTAGCCCCAAATAAAGCATTAATAGTGGATGACTTACCTACATTAGGATAACCAGTTAGACCGATTTGAAACATGGGCTCCTGGCCTGGACGAGGTGGAGTCAATGGTTCCGCGGGAGCTCGGGATAAGAATAGCTTTTCTAGCTGATCAGCACCCAAAATCTTGATTTTGTCCAAAATTTCCTGATCAACAGCACCCTGCTCTACCTCTTCTTCGTGACCTATATGTTGATAATCCTCTCCATGCTCCTTTTGCATTTCTAGTAGTTCATTTGCTCTACGTGCAGAAAAAAATGTAAAAGATATGTTCTTCTTCATAAAGTACTTGGCCCAAGTTATACGTTGTTTAAGCGTTAACAAGTCTGCCTTATTAACTAGCAGTAGGTTTTGCTTTCTCTCATCGAGTTCCTTGACGTATCTCTCTAGGTCCACCGACCTGAACAATAACGGGTCTCTGGCATCTACAATTTGAACAACTAAATCAGAACGTTCGATAACTCTCCATAATTGCCTCCAAACTTCAATATTCCGTTCAAATGGAGTCAAAAGCAAATCATCGTTGCTTTCTTGTAAATCAGCTAGTTTTCTTCTCCAGGTTAAAAAGGCATCTTTTTCAAGCTTTTCTAATTCAAATGAAGTCATATTCTGATCCCAATGTGGCCTCCTTGGCACGATTAAATCTTTCGCATGCGCCCTTTGTTTCTCGCTAGCCTTATTTCTTTGTTCATTATTCAGCGTGAAACCAAGTGAGTTCGCATCATCCACTCCAGCATCCATACGAATAATTTTAACATTTGAATATCTATCAGCCGTGAAGTCCTTATCTGCCAATTCTGCAGTGCTTAAAAATGCATCCAATGGAGATTCCTGTGTAATAGACCTTAGCTTAACCCAACTTGCCTCATGTTTATCAACTGTAAAACGCATTTCACCATCAGGAAGGTATTCGATTGCATTTTCTTTCGTTCTCGCATTTTTTATAGCTTGACCAAGACCTATGATGTTTTTATTCTTTTTTTGAGTAGGTTTTGGCCCTTGTGGGGGCTTCCATTTCTTTGGGGTCTCCTTCTTTGGTGGCATTGCTTATCTTAATGTTGATACAAGCTTTTACTTTCATATTTGTAATGGCGATGAGCTGACCATAGTAATTCGCTTATTATAAAAATTTTCCCAGGACGTAGCTTCGCTGTGCCAGTGACCGAAACATAAAAAACATAAAACATAATACTAAAACAACGATAAACTACAATTAGCACTTTTACGTTAGGTAAGTAGATACCATTCCTAGTCCTTGAGCCATGCTCAAAGTTTTTACCCTAAATTATCGTGCCAATTAGAGGCAATTAAATAAATTAAATTAAATTAAATTAAATTAAAATGTTATATATTCCATAATTGCAAAGACTTGTCGTAAAATGAACATGTTGCGATGAATTCATTACTCCAATCACAGCCGTAACAAATTGAATCATGCCCGTCTTTCTCATGTGCAAGCGTTTCAATTTTGTGGCCATTTACGGAGACAACCTTTGCACCATTATACATACAGCACACAACTAGATTGTTGACATCTTCAGATTCTTTGTTTAAGGGCGACTCTGAGAACCTCCAGACCCCACCCTCAAGGTTTAGCTCCTCAATATTAAGAGGACGAAGGCCTTCGCCAGGAAATATAGAATTTCCTAACATGCGTAAGTCAAATGAGCGAATAGTATCGTCGTAGGACCCCGTTAACAAGGAAGTTGGCATGTTTCGGCGAAAGCTTTCAGTAGCAGCCTTGATTGCTACAACTCCTCCCTCATGTACGGTGTTGTTATACCATATAAAAGATTTTGACCTGAGGTCGTGAGCCATGATCGCACAGTCATCCCCACCACTAAACACAACGTTTTCTAGCGGCGACAAGGACCCAAATTCACTAGTCCAGCATTCTAATGTATGTCCCCTTTCAAACTCGTCATATTTTTCAACAATGTCAACACATCTCTGCATGGTTCCCTGAACTTCATAAATCTTAGTGTCCATATTCGTTATTAAACTTTCGCATAACTTAAAACCTGTAGCACAATTTCCCACTGCTATATCTATAGTCATTATCGACCCCGTAGTCGTTGTTAAAACTAAACTGTTCGCATTCAGCGGGGAAAAGTTCAGTGAAGTTATAAGTACATCAGTTTGGAAGACCTGTAAATTTGCCAATTCCTTTAGCCCACCGAGGTCAAATTTCCATAGCATTACGTTTCCAGTAGAATGCGCTGTGGCAATTAGGTTCTCAACATGAGGACTCAATTTCAAATCCAAAATCGCTGCATAAGTTGGATAAGTATTTTTCAATCTCAATTCCGAATCATATACCTCAATTGTACCTTTTCTGTAGCCAGTAGCCTTATCTAATTCATAAGTTCCCACAACTACGTAGTCCTCCTTTAAAATGCGCAACGCGCAAGGGGGAAATCCCGTAGTTGTTTTCCGAAAAATCAAACTGCCTGACATGATAAGCGCTCAGCAATAAAAGCCCTCGAACTGCTTCTTCGTAACATGTTTTATTATCTCATCGCCTTCACAGCGCTTATCCATATTATCTGCCTAAAACTAGCAATGTCTAAAAGATGACAATAATATCACCATAAACGACTATGAAATTCTATGCAAAATTGGAGCAAGACCTTCTGCATCCATTAATGACTTCTGTTTTACCATTATTCAGTAGTGAAAAAGTACGTTTCAAGGTGGTTTATTCATTCAATTACAACTGTTAGTCACATACTTGCATTCCATACATATAGGATGGACAATCAGGAATATTTGGAAAGATTAGCGCCTTTTAAAGAAGGATTAGAGGATAATAGACGTGACCCCGAAACTAATAAAAAGTATTACTTAGTAGAAAATGGTGATGTCAAACGGAATTTCGATATTGAAGGTACAATAAAGCGAGTTCGGCATTTGGATGGTGTTAGTTCGTTATATCGTTATTTTATTGAGCGGAAAGCGAAAAAAGACTCCAGATTTGAGCAAGTTTTGAAATCGCTTAATGACCCAAGCACTAACAAGAAGAATGGAAGACATGAAGATAAGAGACGGCGAAAGACTGAACGTGAGGAAGATGCTGAGTTGTTGAAGGGCGAAGACGAGTTAGAGGATGAAGAAAATACTGAATTTCTCTTTCGGGACTCTCCAGGGTATGTCAACGGTAAATTAAGGCCATATCAAGTTCAGGGTTTGAATTGGTTAATTTCTTTACACAAGAACAACATAGCAGGAATTCTAGCTGACGAGATGGGACTTGGCAAAACATTACAGACAATTTCCTTTTTAGGATACTTAAGATATGTGGAAAGGAAGCCTGGCCCATTTTTGGTGATTGCACCAAAATCTACATTAAATAACTGGTTAAGAGAGATTAATAGGTGGACTCCAGAGGTTAGTGCATTTATATTACAAGGTGACAAGGAAGAAAGAGCTCAATTATTACGTACTAAGCTGCTAACATTCGATTTTGACATTGTTATTGCTTCTTATGAGATCATTATAAAGGAAAAGGCTTCATTCAGAAAAATTAACTGGGAATATATTGTCATTGACGAGGCTCATAGGATTAAAAACGAGGAGTCCATGTTGTCGCAGGTTTTAAGAGAGTTCACCTCCAAAAATAGACTGTTGATTACTGGTACTCCGTTACAGAACAATTTGCATGAGCTTTGGGCTTTGTTAAACTTTTTGCTACCTGATATTTTCTCAGACTCTGAGGCATTCGACGAGTGGTTTTCTTCTGAATCATCCGAGGAGGATAAAGACAAGATTGTTAAGCAGTTACATACCATATTGCAGCCATTCTTATTGAGACGTATCAAAAATGATGTAGAGAAGTCATTGCTCCCCAAAAAAGAGCTAAATTTGTATGTGGGAATGTCAAATATGCAAAAAAAATGGTACAAACAAATATTGGAAAAGGATCTAGATGCAGTCAATGGTGTCAATGGTACTAAGGAATCCAAAACTAGATTATTAAATATCATGATGCAGCTGAGGAAATGTTGCAATCATCCATATTTATTTGATGGTGCTGAACCAGGTCCCCCATACACAACGGACGAACATTTGGTGTACAATTCTGCAAAGGTAAAGGTGTTGGACAAACTGTTGAAGAAATTGAAGGAAGACGGCTCTAGAGTATTGATTTTTAGTCAAATGTCTAGATTGTTAGATATATTAGAGGATTATTGTTATTTTAGAGGATACGAGTATTGTAGAATTGATGGTTCAACAGCTCATGAAGATCGTATTCAGGCTATTGATGAGTATAATGAACCTAATTCCAAAAAATTTGTCTTTTTGCTTACTACACGTGCGGGTGGTCTCGGTATTAACTTAACCACCGCGGATGTTGTTATTCTCTATGATTCTGATTGGAACCCACAGGCAGATCTACAGGCTATGGATAGGGCTCATAGAATTGGCCAGAAGAAGCAAGTGAAAGTTTTCCGCTTAGTGACCGATAATTCGGTAGAAGAAAAGATTTTAGAGAGAGCTACTCAGAAGTTAAGGCTAGATCAGTTGGTAATCCAACAAGGTCGTACTTCCGTTGCGAAGAAAGATAATGCTAAGGATTCCAAGGATGCTTTGTTGTCAATGATTCAACACGGTGCTGTTGAGATGTTCAAAAGCACAGACAATAGCGCTTCCTCCACTGCAAAGGGTACTCCGCAACCTGAGTCGGGCGATGTCGATGGGGACCTTGATTTAGAAGCTTTACTGTCAAAATCCGAAGATAAAACGAAATCTTTGAACCAAAAATATGCTGCTTTAGGTTTGGATCAGTTACAAAAGTTCAATCGTGACTCCGCGTATGAATGGGATGGTCAAGACTTCAAGAAGAAGGTTAGCAAGGATATTGTCAGCCCGCTATGGATAGAACCTACAAAGCGTGAACGTAAGGAAAACTACTCTATTGATAACTATTACAAGGGCGTATTGAATACTGGAGGCGGCAGAGCCAGCCAGGTTGCAGTCCCTAGGATGCCTAAACCTCAGCCGTTTAACAGTCACCAGTTACTTTCACCTCAATTAAAACTCTTATACGAGAAGGAGCGTATGTGGACAGCGAAGCGCACTAAATATACGCCTACAATGGAAGACGTTAAAACCACATATGGCGAGCTGGGTAGCGAAGAAGAAAAGAAAGCTAAGCTAGAGCTGTTAAAACTTGCGGTTGCAAATGCAGAGGTTCTTACTGAAGAAGAGGAGAAGCAAAAAGCCCAATGGGAAAGTGAAGGCTTTCATAATTGGAATAAGCTGGAATTTCGACGTTTCATCACTGCTAGTGGAAAATACGGCAGGAATTCAATAAAAGCCATTACAATGGAACTCGGGGGCACTAAAACCGAAGAAGAGGTACGCAGTTACGCTAAGGCCTTTTGGCAGAACTTGGAAAGGATTGAAGATTACGAAAGATACGTCAAGTCAATTGAGACTGAAGAGGAGAAGATTAGGCGTGTTAAGATGCAACAGGAGGCACTCAGACGTAAGATGAGTCAATGCACCAATCCCCTTTTCGATCTTTCATTAAAGCATCCTCCATCATCCAATAACAAGCGAACCTTCTCAGAAGAGGAGGATAGGTTCATTCTTCTGATGCTTTTTAAGTATGGGCTAGAAAGGGAAAATGTCTACGATCTGATTCGAGATGAGATTCGCGAATGCCCCCTTTTCGAGCTAGACTTTTACTTCCAGAGTAGGACTCCAGCAGAGCTTCAACGTCGTGCTTTTACTCTCTTGCAGTGCTTGGAAAAGGAATTCAACGCTGGTTTAGTGATGGACGATGCGTTGAAGGAGCGCATGAAGGAAGAAGATTTAGCCGCTGAAAAACAAAAGCACGAGGAGGAACTCGCAGCAGAGAAACTAAAACTCGAGGAAGAAGAAAATGCAGCTGCAACTTCGGCAGTTGAAGTCAGTTCACCCACTAGAGATCATGCAGCTGAACCCGATGCCAAGAGAATAAAAGTAGAGTAGCGGAATGTAAAGTTTATGATATACTAAAATACGTAAAAAAAAAAAAAATTAATCAATATATATTCAATAGACAACGAAAACCGATTAGTAACATGAGCACTACTTATTTACCATTCTTACCTAGAAGCTTTTCAATTTGCTTTTCAATTGAGGAAGGTTTAGTTAGGGAAGAGTATCTCTCAACAACGTTTCCTTTACCGTCAACCAAAAACTTCTCAAAATTCCATTTAATTGCTTTGAAACCCAACATTCCGGACTTGTGAGCCTTCAAATATTCATAAACAGGATCTGCTTCCGGACCATTCACATTAATTTTCTTCAAAACAGGGAAGGTGACACCGAAGTTTAATTGACAGAATTGTCCGATCTCTTCGTCAGTGGAAGGTTCTTGGTGTCCAAATTGGTTACAAGGGAAGCCAATAACCACAAAACCTTGATCCTTGTATTTCTTATACAACTCTTCGAGTTCTTTATACTGAGGAGTAAAGCCACACTTCGAGGCTACATTAACGATCAAAACTGTTTTACCTTCTAATTGACTGAAGGGGAAGGGTTCACCCCTTCTATCCAATGGGGTTAGTTCATGAAACTTAGACATTTTTTTTACTAGAGTTCTCGATTTGGGAACCTTGGAGTAGAGATATGCGACCATATTGCAGCAGTTTATATATGTAAGGTAGAGTTGTTGAGCACCCCTGCTATGTCAAGCCTTTTTAACGGTTCGGAAGGTTTGTTTTAGATATGTGGTGTACGGTCAACTATAGGACAGCCATTACTCAGTATTCACCAGAATTACCTTAATAAAGGCACGTTGATCCACTTAACCGCTTCTAAACATATTCTAGACGTCACTGGCGGTTCTGCCGACTGTTATATATATATATTTTTTCTTGAAGGGAATATTACACGACGAGTAACTGAAAATAAAGCATTGTAGTTTGTGCCAGAGAACGAATTCTTACTTTCTCTTTTGCGCTCTAATGACACTCATGCATTTGAATTCGTTGGAAAAGGACGACTTCCATATACGAACCTTACCATCGTCGCCGGAACTACTCAATATTGTGCCTGTGAGGTTCCAAGAAACCGACCAAACCTCGTCATTGTGGTCCGGATGCTCACTTACAAGCTCTACAACCACGTCAGATTTACGATTAGTAAGCATTGAGCCTTCGCCGGCTTCAGAATTGACGACGTCTTCAGGTACATTATCCGCGCCATTGTCTACCTTCTCAGTGAGCTTAAAAATCCTTACCTTGCCATCCTTGCAACCAGTGGCTATGAGCTGGTGCCATCTACCAAAAGAGGGTGCCCAACTGACAGAGCGGATAAGACTTTGATGTCCCGGTAACTTGGCAACATTGTATAGTTTTCCGTGTTTGTCACGCTCATAGATAAACGCTTGGTCTAGTGCGCACACAACTAGACGTTCTGCAGAGAAACGCGAGGGGCACCAGTCCAGGCAGAAATCTGACTGGAGGTGAGATGCGGGGGGGTTAAGTAGCACCTTTACCTCAGAAGTCAATGTCCAAAACCGCAGGTCGGAAGGCTCTAGAGCATCATAAACACGCAGAATCCCATCATTACCAATTGCACCTAATCTTAGCCCCAGGTGACCTGGAGCAAAACGCACACTGTATAATGGACCAGTAGCATCGTTTAATGTACATAGTTTTGTCCAACGCTTACCAGATCGTTCTGGGGCATCTGGGTTCTCCTCCCACAACTTGATTGTTTTGTTATAGGATACACTTGCAATTATACGTCCATATTCAGGAGAGGCCCAGTCTAAGGATACCACACTGCTGTCGTGGGCTTTCCACGAATCACTAAGCTCCCATTCGTTTGTATCATTATCTAATCGAAAAACCTTTATATGTTGATCACTTGAGCAAGTAGCAACATGCCTTCCGTAGAAATCGTAGCATATATCGTGAATTAGATCTTCATGTCCAGTTATAAATGGCTTCATGACAGTCTTCAAATCTGTATATAGATATTATATGTAATCTGTCGATGATTCAACCTGTTGATGACGGAAGTATTCTTGAAAACTCAGTGAAAATGGAAATCCTTTAATTCTATCCAAATTGTCTTATGGAATAATTAATACATAAATACCATACAAAACACTTCTTCTTTCAAGATAAGTCTTAACTATCAATGCCCCAACTGTTCTCTCTCACGCACTTGATAATTGCGGCACTTTTACTAGTGTATTCCAACTATTCTGGTGCACTGTACAGTTCTATCGGGTTTGCTATTATAGGATACTCAGCCACAAATGCTTTAATTCCACGGGTAACTCAAAGTTTCATTCAGGTCGGGCTCTGTGGTAAGGATTTGGGTAAGAAGGGACAACCCTTGCTTCCTGAGACGATTGGAGCAGTTGCTGCCACCGTATACTTATTTGGTATGATTCTGTCTATACCATTCTTATTTTACAAGTACTTGGTTGTGACATCCGGAGGCGGCCGTAGAGATATGGAAGTGCTGGATAAATCAGCTGAGCTTCTTGTATTTCCTCACGGGAAGTTGAGCGAATATTTGAGCGCAATTTTATGTCTCCAATCTACAGTTCTGTTAGGAGCTGTAGATGATCTCTTCGACCTCCGCTGGCGACACAAGGTTATTTTCCCTGTGATATCGGTAATACCTTTGTTAGTTGTTTACTATGCTGATTTTGGTGTAACCTACGTATTGATACCCAAGCTGGTACGCCAATTATTCCCATTTTTGAACCTACGCAAAACAATTAACCTTGGCTGGGCTTATTATGCCTATATGGCCTCAATGTCTATATTTTGCTCTAATTCGATCAATATTCTAGCAGGAATTAACGGGCTTGAGGTTCTGCAGTCCATTGTCCTAGGGATTGTATGCCTGTGCAATGACACTATCTACATGATATGGGGTTCCGAGGAGGCCAAGGAATCACACTTATTCTCGATGGTAATGATTATTCCTTTTATTGGTGTTTCTGCAGCCATTTTCAGGTGGAATAAATGGCCTGCTAGAGTGTTTGTCGGAGATACCTATTGCTATTTCGCTGGTATGGTCTTTGCTGTGGTCGGAATATTGGGTCATTTCGCGAAGACAATGATGATGTTCTTCGCCCCACAACTGTTCAATTTTATCTATAGCATTCCGCAGTTGTTTGGTTTAGTGACATGCCCAAGACATAGATTACCACGCTTTAACCCCGAGGACGGGTTAATGTACCCATCGAAAGCAGATTTGAAGGCCAACCCACCTTATAAGATAGTAACCAAAGCATTAAAAGTCCTGCATTCTCTACACTTGGTCGAGTTGACATTTGATAAGGATGGAGAAGTCACGGAATGTAATAACTTGACTTTAATAAACCTCGTGCTTGTTTGGGCCGGTCCAATGAGAGAGGATCGCCTATGCTACACCCTCTGTGCAATCCAGCTTGTGGTAGATTTAATGCTCCTCTGCCTGAGACATGTCATAGGCTCACTTGTATATGGTCAGGATAACTTATGGCATATTGCATAGTTCTGATAGAAGAATCTACTAATCTATTTCATATATTAAATACACATGTAAAGAGACTATCAAATATATTGTTAAGCGAAACAGGACTATTCCAGAGATTCAAAAAAACTGTTGCGCCTTGCGTACAAATCTTTAACCCATGCACCGACCTCTGTTGTTTGAATCGCATCTACTATGCTCCAAAATTGGTCCAATTTCTTTTCTCCCTTGTGTCTACGTTCATATTCAAAACATTGCATTAGCATCTCGAACTTATCGATGTCTTTAACATAGCGAGCTTCGGGGCAGTCTAAATTCTCGTATGATAACCAGTCGCGCTTGATTTCAGTAGCAGCTTCTTCATTATATTTTGAAATGAAGTTACCACATAAATACTTAATAGTTTCCCACTCTCTTCTGTGCTTCTCTTCCTTTGTAACGGCATCAAAAGGTGTTATATCACCAACAAGCGCCTCGGCCAAATCGTGAACCAAGGCAATACGAACACATTTCTCTTTGTTTATGGAAGTATCTTTAAGGAGCATACAAGTTACACTCATACGATACATGTGATCACTGATAGATTCACAGGGACTAATATCATAATCAACCCAGCCTGTTCTTCTTTGAACTTTTAGTAACTCGACTATATTTAAGAACATTATAACGTAGTTGGGTGAGGGCTCCGATAGCATATCCCTCACCTCTACCGGAATATGATCTTCAGGCATCCAAATATCGGATGTCATGACGGTAATTTCAGCTGACACAAGCACAAGTGGGCGGCAAGCAGGAGCTCAGATTACGCTTTAAATGTCTTCACTTCAGCGTTCTAAAAAATGATGCTACAAAAAAGCAGTGATTAAAGACGAAAAACAAGAGCACTTAGGATATGCGAAGAGTACGACTTTTGTCCAGTGTCAATGATATCATTAAATTTACACAAGGTACGCTACAAAAAAAAAGTGCTCGGACAATGCCCTAAGCGGTTTTAAGCGATCAATTCGATCACACCACCAGCAGCCTTGATCTTCTCCTCGGCCAACTTGGAGACGAATCTCGCTTTGACGATGACTGGGACGTCTGGGATTCTACCCTTACCCAAGACCTTACCGTAACCGGCAGCCAAGGTGTCAATGACAGGAGCAGAAGACTTAGAAGCAGAGGACAAATACTCGTCTCTCTTCTCTTCTGGAACCAAAGTCCACAACTTGTCCAAGTTCAAAACTGGTCTCCAGAAATGGTTCTTTTGCTTGTGGAAGTATCTCATACCAACTTTACCGAAGTAACCTGGGTGGTACTTGTCCAAGTTGGTTCTGTGGTGGTGCATACCACCAGCCATACCTCTACCACCGGGGTGCTTTCTATGCTTACCGATTCTACCCTTACCGGCTGTAAAAAAGTTAGTATTCTGGCTTACGCTTAAATATCGCTAATTCTTCGCATGTGAAACGGTTATACACGCCACTGTCAATCACGTGACTCAGCGCTCGTGCTGCAGATGGTCGGAAGAGTAGGTGCTGCAACCCAGCCCACTTTTGTAGCTGGGAGAGCTGCTGCAAGCATCGAGCGCCTTTCAAGTCTTATTATCAACGGCGGCCACATTATCTATTCCACACATAGCAGAAGAATCAACGTCTTGGTTCTTTCGTTCTTCTCTTCCATGGGCAACTCATAAGAGTGCACAGAACTACATACCTGAGACGTGACCTCTGTGCTTTCTAGTCTTGGTTAATCTGGTTGGCATTGTTACTTATTGGGACCACTTCTTGTATACTCAAGGATGTTGTAGGAGTATACCGATATCTGAACTAATACTTAATATTCAAATGTTGAAAAAATATTTTGTTTGGGTATATCAAGATTAAAAAAATTACAAAAGACCAGCATGTACGGATGGAAATATAATGTACGGATGGAAAGTCACAGTCTGATGAAGGAGTGGATGATAATACCGTTATATTCGCCATGTGTAGAAAGAGACCCTAATTTATCATATTTAGTCACTATTTATAAAATTAACTATTTCTTATTTTGTTTAACAAGAGAAAGTATTTAAGTAAGATTTGAGCAATACCACTTGTGAATTACTTACGTATGATTGAAGAATATTAAGTTCAACTTAACTTTAACAACGATAGATGAGCGAAGAATCTTCTTTAGTAGGTAGTGGTGCGAAGGGAGAGTATACCAATTCCTTATTAGCAACTTCAATAGTTGCATGCCTTGGTTCTCTTCAATTCGGTTACCACCTTGCCGCCCTAAATGCACCTCAAAATGCAATCATGTGTAGAATGCCTTTAGATCCTTCCTATGGTGATACTTGGCTAGGCAGAAACGGTTGGAAACAATGCATTGAACTCAGTGATTCGCAATTTGGGTTAGTGACGTCCCTGTTTATTATTGGTGGCTTAGGCGGGGCTCTTTATAGTGGAATTCTTGCTGATAGACTAGGAAGAAGAGGGATTTCTTTGCTGAATTGTGTTTTCACAACACTTGGATCGCTATTCATGTTTTGCAGCAACTCTTACGCAGCTTTGGTTTTTGGGCGTATGCTTGCCGGTTTAGGGTGCGGGAGTGGAGTAATAATTGCCGCATTATATGTGAATGAAGTTGCGCCACGTTCCTTAAGAGGTTCTTTAGGTACGTTTAACCAGATTTTAATTAACACCGGTATCCTTTTAACACAAGGATTGGCTCTTCTCTGGGCGAATAGTCTCCAATGGCGGTGGATATTGCTTTCGGCCGTGGTTATTGGTGTTGCTAGTGCAGGACTCTTGTTGTTAGTAGATGAATCCCCAAGGTGGCTTGCCTCAAAGGGAGATCAGGATTCTGCTATTATTGTTCTAGAACGGCTTCGCAACTGCAGCTACAGGAACGCGCTCCAGGAGACAGACTCCTGGAAAAAATCAGTGGGTAGGGAGTCCAACTTGGATCAGAAGGATGCCTCTATGTTTGAGTACCTCACTTCTTCTAGGTATTCGCGTGAGCGCATGGTTGTAGCTGCAATACTAATTGGACAACAACTTTGCGGCATCAGTGTCATAATTTTCTATGGCACTAAACTCATTGGAACTGCTTTACCAAAATATTCAGTGCATGTTAATCTCGCCGTATCCTTTCTAAATTTGTTTGTTACTCTTTTGGCAGCTGGGTTGATAGAGAAGCATGGTAGGCGCCCACTACTCTTAGTGTCTTGTATCGCTATGGCCATTTGCTCTGTGTTTATTACTGCAGGCAGTATTACACACAACGGCCTTATACTCACAATGTCTACTTTGTCGTACATATGCAGTTTTGCTATCGGTATGGGGCCAATACCCCTGCTCATCATCCAAGAATTATCATCCTCAAAATCTGCAGTAGTCGCACAGTCATTTGGATTAATTGTCAATTGGTTAGCGACCTTTGGCGTCGGTGTTGCATTCCCCGCTGCTTACCAAGCAATTGGTGGTTACATGTTCTCTGTCTTTGGAATCCTATCAATTGGTTTAGCAGCCTTCATTTGGACATTTGTACCAGAGACTATGAATAAGCACAACTATGAAGAAATATGGGGAATGGAACTCTCAAATTAATATAATTACAGTACACACATATATTTAGTTAGTTTCACATAGAGAATACGACTGATATATATCGTAGTATATTTGAAAAAGGTCTCCGCACTTTAGTGTATGCTCTCTATTTCCTGCGGTTGTGTGATCGGGATTCGACTGCCGTCCACGCCGGTCGAGAATTTGGATTAGACCCTGCTAGACGTCGATTTGCTTACTATAGGAAACAAAAGGAATTAAAAACTCGGTTAAAGGAGAGATATACAGAAGTATGTTATTCTATTATTAAGTACATCTTTTAAAATCGTGTATTTCACTCGGGTTGAAACAAAAGAAATCCAATGCAATTGCAGTAGTGGAGATCCCTTTAAAGTATATCGAGCATGTCTAGAAAATATACGCCTGTAAAAATAGCCGTGTTGACAATTTGTCCACTAATGTGACGCGATTAGCTACATAGGATAACCTTTTTTAGTTAATGTCTAATTAACGGACTTCAGCATTTACAACGGTGTCAACCTTAAATGATTCACCTTTAGCATTGGTCAATAATCTGATAGTCTTTTCCTTATCCTCATCATCTTTGAATATAACTTCACATTTGTCATTAGTAGTAAAGTGAGGTTGCAACTGCTCCCAGATCTTCTTTTTTGGATTCAATTGTTTAGCAGGCTCATCATTTCCAAATCCTTCAAAGAAAACTTTGTCACCAGGCTTGCTACCAGCAGGTGGAGAGACAAACTCAACTTTATCTCCAGCAGAACCACAGAGAACCATGGCAGTAGATTTGATACCTCTCATGTTAACAGGCTTCAAATTGCAAACTAACACAACATAACGCTCTTGCATCGCCTCCAATGGATAGTGCTTTACCAAGCCAGAACAAACTGTTCTTGGCCCTTCTGCTTCACCAACATCAATAGTTGACACATACAATGAGTCTGCATCTGGGTGCTTGATGGCTTTTTGAATAAAACCAACACGGAAGTCAACTAAACTAGGGACAAGCTTTGCGGCGGCTTCAGCTTGTTGGGTTGGTTGATTAGCAGCTGCTGCTTTCTTGGCTGCCTTCTTGGCCTTAGCCTCTTCCCTCAATTTAGCTAGTGTGGCTTCATCTGGTTTACCTCTTGGTTGCTTGGCGCTCTTCTCACCCGCAGCACCGGCGGCTGAAGCGGGCTGGACTTTATCTTTACCATCGCAGGTCGTCGAAGCTTCCTTCTTCTTCTTCTCAATCACCTCACGAGGCAAATCCATCTCATAAGGAACATAAACCCTCTCATTTTCAGGTAATTGTAGTAACTTTTGCAAGTAGTCTGCCCATCTATAAATATGCCTGTACTTCGCGTAGTTACCTTTTACATCTTTGGACGATGCGGAAATTCCTTTCAACACTGGAAGAACAGCTTCAAACAATTCTACATCAGTACGGACAGGTTCTGGGGTTGCAGTAACAAATAAATTATCTCTTAACATCAAATTCAATTCATCTAACTTATCAGGCACCTTCCCAGTTTTTAAAACAGTGCTCCATTGTGTTTCGTAAGCCAATTGCTCTTTATTTGGAGTAGAAGGAGTGATCGCTAATGATTCAAACTTAGCGATAAGATCAGTCATATTATGGTTATTGGGATTTAGCGCTTCAATTGTATGCAAGTAGCGATTTTGTGAGAACGAGCTAAAATATATATTTGAGTAGTGAAATTTTTTGGAAAACGGTTTTAATAATGAGAACCTCTGTTTCATTAAAGGTAAGCGAAACTTTGCTGCCATAGGGTGTATGGATTTCCGAAAAGATACTCCAAAGTTCATTGAAAGTTATATTAAGGGTATCCCTGCACTTGTAATGATAAGCAGTTCTAAAGCTTAGCCTTCCAATTAGAGGCACCACGCAATATTTGTCGTTTATACTATATTTTTTTATAGTGGCATTGCTCATCGCCTTGTGATAATATACATTAGGAAACTAGGAAAAATATAACATCCGGGGTAATCCATAGACTCATATTATTATAAGCAGGTCCAGTAATCTTTAATAGAAAGCTATTGAACAGTTTACAAGGGTTAATAGCTAAGGGTTCCTCGTGCATGAACATAAGAGCGTTTACGTTTCCTTAGTATCCTATCCCAGTGATTAGTGTATACAATCTTAACGATGGCCGTTGATACGATTAAAAGGCGAAAGAAAACCAACATAGCTTGCATAAACTGCTCAAGGTCACATGTGACCTGCGAGCGTACTAGGCCATGTTCAAGATGTATTAAAAAAGGTTTGGTAATGAGTTGCGTGGATGCTCCTCGGAAGCGACGTAAATATCTAGCCGACGTTCCAGAAGACCAGCTGCCGGCATCGCTGAAAGTGTATGAGAATGAAGGAGATGTAGAAGATTCTATAGATCTGGAGAAATCGGCATCTACTGGGACTTCGGTATCACCTGTGGTGCTGCCAGAGGGAATACAGTCACGGCATCACGAACACCAGTTTCAAGACCAGGGAAGAATAGTGCACAAGACAAAGTTTTTGTCTAATGCAGCAGATTTAGAGTATTCAACATTGTCAGACATTATTAACCAGGATACACTATTGGGAAAGGTCCCGGTAAGTGTGTTGTATAATGGAACAGATTCCCCTACTCCATCATCTGACACCGTGTCCAGTACCCAAGGCGCATGTCTTAACCAGCAACAGTCCCAGCAACAGGTCAGGTCTGCTTTAAGTGGTCCGCAGGGTTTCAGGAGTCCGTTTCATAATTTACTTGGACCCCACACCGAGGAGATTCTGAATTCTAATGTTGATTTGTATACGGTGCACTACCCCCTTGTACCTGAGGAGCTAACAGACTGTTCTCGACATTTCAGGCGCCGTCAAGCATGTGCAGGTATACAGCGGAAGAACAAGTGTGACAAGACTGTGAATCAGCATTTTCTTTCTACTGAATATACGCTACCTGAAATAAAGGCATCGCCATATTCACCAACAGGCAACGGTTACCTTAGTTTTTCACTTGAAAGCAGAAGCCCTGACGAGCATCAGACACATGCTCATTCAGAATGGCCGCATTCTCTTAGGTACAGTACTCCGATGGAAATTTACACCCTAATCACAGAACCATTTTCATATACCTCAGGGTTCCATTCGCTTCTGAAATACCTACATAGTCGGTTCAAGCGCCGGGATCTTCTAGATATGTGCAGATCGATTGCAGAATTCAGACCTATTTTCATCGCATCCGCCATTGATTTGACAGAAGAGGACATGATTTTCATGGAGCAGAGCTACCAGCGCACACTACTGGAGTATGATCGATTTATATCACAAATCGGCACGCCGACATGCGTGTGGAGACGTAATGGACAGATATCGTACCTTAATGACGAGTTTACCCTTTTAACTGGATGGACTCGTGAGGAGCTACTGAGCAAGATGACGTTTGTCGTCGAACTCATGGACGATGAAAGCGTGCGCGAATACTTCAAAACATTCAGCGAAGTGGCATACAAGGAATTCAAGGGTTCCGAGAAGACAATATCATGCAGGTTACTATCTCCTATCAAAAATAAAACGACTGACTGCTGTTGTATGTGGACATGGAAAAGGGATGTTTTCGGCATGCCAATGATGATCGTTGGACATTTCCTTCCAATTCTACCCCTTCCCGATGACACCCAACGTAGTTCTACATTCGATGAATAAACGCCATACTATTCCTTTACTTCCAGATGTCTATACATGCTACTATTTAGTGTTATAGATATTGAAATTGCGCTCCTTTACTGTCTTAATACATCTTCAATGAACTTCTTGTAGTCCACACCACCATCAGCGTCGACTTCAACACCTTTCATCAACTCATCAACTTCTTCATCAGTCAATCTTTCGCCTAAACCAGTTAGCATATAACGAATGTCGCCCACTGTAACTTTTCCTGTGTTTTCCTTGTCAAATACTTGAAAAGCTTTTACGAAGTCCTCCAAACGACCCTCCATTGAAGCGTTTAGTTCTTTTTCGTGAGTCTTCTCCACGGTAGCAATATCATCTAGACTCAATTGATCTGGGAGTTTTTGACTTATTTCCTGAACAAAACCATTTGTTGGATTGTATCCTATTGCCCGCAGGTAATCGCCCAATTGAGGCTTCGAGATAGAACCCTTAGCTTGTTTATCAAACAGCGTAAAAATATCCTTGCTGATTCTTGACATCTTATTTTTGATGATTTATTGAGCACTTCCTTGTATATACATATATATATATATATATATATCGCGGTGGCGTTAACATAAACAATTACTGTTTACTTTGGATCTTCCGTATCAGACGTGTAAAATGACATCACCAAATTTCTTTACATGAGATCAATATATACGAAAATACATCGTGAGCAACTTTAGCATTAATCATATTACAAATTTTCACTATTACAGCACTTAGTTCTAATAGATTTAAACGCAGAATTGAACCGCCAAGCTTATCAAAAGTAAGTAAGTATACATCTTCAAAGATTAGATCCTTGATAATTACAATAGCGCATTCCATAAGTCACAGTTACTTGCTTTTTTGATTTTGAATTAGTTACGAAACGCTACTTAGTTGCTTTTTTTTCCTCATCGGTCTGCTTTAGATTTGAGAGCTTATCCTTGCAAAGAATAATAGTTGCCTTATATGATTTCGGAGCGTTATTATTATTAACGTGGTTCTTTGGATATTGTTACCTCCGAGAATATTTATACTAACCCTGCAGTAAAGATTGAAGTTTCATTAGGAATAGTTATAGAAGTTTAGATCTGATAAAGCTTTGTGAAAATATGTTCAGACTAGTTCAGCATACTCAGGTCCTGAAGTCCAGGGTTCCAAATCATTTGGCATCTGCCTCAAAAAGAAACTCGTTCAAGTTTAACAGTACTGTTACGCGCGAAAGACCAACGTCGCCGGACCCGGCACCACCTCTGGAGGGAACTCTGGCTGGATCAAAGCAAGGGAGTGGAAATATATGTGAAAAACAGGAGCTAAATGCTGGCCAAGTATTGGGAATTCATAAAAACGTAAAACTAAATGACAAAAAATTTAATTCAGGCCAAAACTCCCCTTGGAAACACAAGAGAAATGCCTTTAATGAATACGTTAATAACACGTTCGATTCAAACAACAGACGGTTCTCAGGAGATCTCACTCCAGTTAGAGCTTCGCTTTTCTGGGATTCTATTACCAAGGCGGTAACTCTGTATAAAGAGCTTTCCGCAGTCTCGGGGCTGGATGCCTTACAGGTTGGAAGGTTTGTTTCTATGCTACATACTGGATTACGTGTGAACCGTGACAAACTTATACGTTTAAATGCGAAACCTGATTATGATGCGAATTCGTTTTATTCTGAGATGACTACTTTTCTATGTGAATCATTGAGATCTGTGAAACAGGATATCCTTTCACAGAAGGTCGAAGTTTCTGATCATGGTGCTTTCCATCTATTGCAGAGTTTTAAAGAGTTGCTTTTAGAACGCGAAGCCTATGATACTTGGCTAGCTGCGATCAATTCGGGAGTTGATTCCCTTTCTACACCTTTTATGAGCGCGACATCGTTGGGGAGTGTATTGCCATTACTACAGAACTACGGTCATACATTTGAACAGATCTGCTCTCTTTACGACCGCGCACGTATACCAAAAAAGGGTGCTCTGTCCCATCTTCTTGCTCTTGGGTTCATAAGGGCCGCTCTAGAAGCAGGCGAAAATGCTAAAGCATTAGAGGTGTTCCAGGAACTATGTGAAAACAGCAAGCAAGGTGTTAGTAGATCAATTCTCACTGGAGTACACGTAGCTTTTATAGGCGACTGCAAAGACTTAATGATTGCCACGACTTTTTTTGAACGGTCTACAGCAGGCGATGTACCTTATAAGATAAACGTTCCAGTTTCCGCCGTCAAGAAACTAATTAACAGAACCTGGAATGAAAGGAAGGATTTCAAAGCTGTTTATGATTTATGGATTAAGGCACTTCTTTATTATGGGGACTCAATATCTGCAGGTGTTTGCTGTTCCTTGAACTCGGAACTTTTCACTATTTTCTTTGAGCACCATATGGAGGAGAAAATAAAAGGTGCTAACCACTTGAGAAAGATCATTGATAGTTATAGCAAGATTAGACCAATTGATGAGACATTCTTGAACGTTATTTTAACTAAATGTGCTGTTTGGAAAGACCGTCAAATAATTACCTCGATCGAAGAGTCGTATGATCATTATGGTGTAACCAAGACTATTGTTACATATAGGATATTGTTGAAAGCTTTAGGTTCTATCAATGCCTCAACTGAAGAGATCTATGGAAGGTGGATCGCTTTACTAAAAAAGACTGACAAAAGCAAGTATTCATATATTGCCAATGCCGACTGGGCTGCGTTGCGTGATGCCACTTTGAGTTGTTTTCGCATTTTGAAAACCGATTTAGCCAAGGAATCTGTTAAAATTGATAACTACAATCCTGCTTTGGAAGCTGCCAATGCTTCTGGTGCATTTGATGATGATATCCTTACCACCAATTCGACATCGTCTGACGCAAATTTAGTTATCTCCGATGAAAGACTGGAAGAGATGGTAGTTTTTTACTATTCTGTTGCAACGGTTTTTCGCAAGTATTGTCGAGATAATGAACAGTACGTTCGCTACACTAATGGAATTACCGAATTTATTCCTGAGGTTCTTCCATATCTGGCCAAAAATACAAAAAAAATACAATCGGCTCAGTTTACTGTGCCTGAATTCAGGTATATTCGGGTTAACATTTAATTGCCCACCATTATCAAAAGGACCATTTTGTAAATAGAACATTTTATGGAACTCTGACTTCCAAATGAGCTGTACTAAGACGCGGTACAAACTTACGATACTTGTATAATAATAAAGCTAATCCTGTTATATAGCATTTCGAGTTTCTCATGAAGATATATCTCAAATATATCCTATTTTCCATGTACGATATTTGTGTTAAAAAAAATCCTGCGACGTTTCTGTTGCGCCAGCATTTTGTTGATATATATTAATTTGTGTTCAACGACTAGTACTCTCTTTCAAACCTATAATTAAACCGCCTACAAATACAGCACTTGATAGATATAATACCATAACGATATAACTAAGAATAGAATGGGTTTAAACGCTAGTAAACCAGTGCCACCTCCAAGTAAACCGGTGATTTTGCGTTTTTCTAAAAAGAAACCTGATAGCCCGGCGTCGTCTGGTAAGCGAAGAACGAAAAGCAAACAGCTAACAACTAAAGTACATAGTTTATCAGAAGTTGTTCCCAACAAGCGCCAAGGACCACGAAAGGAGGTTACAAAGAAGGCCCCAGAGGAAAGAACACGTAAGGATCCAGAAAAATGCGGTAGAGGTAATTTAGGCCATAGATACACTAAGGAAAAAGACACTAAAGAAAAAGAGCGTACTAAGTCGCATAGTGCCTACTTCAAAGAAAATATAGGCAAAACGCCCCTCAGAGTGCATCTTGAAGCACCTATATAGAATAATGCTTAATTATTGTTTCGTTCGTTTTATATAGTGTATTTAGTTGACCTAATTTCCTGCATATTTGATTTTCGTACACCTTCCTTAACTTTTGCTTCAAGTAACTCAATTGCCAATGAAATGTCCTTATCACTAGTAGACTCCACTAGCAGGTAAAGTTTAGGCTCGTCTTCTGTACTTTGCGGCCCTTGGCCGTTTGGATAGAATCTGCCCTTATTAGTTATGCTACAGCCTGTTTCATGTTTGATTGACGATAATGTTGTGTATTTAGTAGCTTCCCATCTTACCAATTGCGGAAGATCATTAATTTGCACATATGCAAAATAAGTAGAAGATGTATCCGGATTAGTACTTTTCTCTACAGTGTATTCTAGCCTTGGGATCGTGATACCATGAATATCTTCTACTGTTTCGGGAATCGGCGTTTTGTGCTCTGCAATGCGAGTAGCCTCAATTCCGAGCTCTTTATTTTGTTCTTTATACTTCTCTTCATTTACTTTATCCAAATGGTCAAGACCTTTACCACCAAAGCCTTTAATTATTCTATATTTGCCCGTTTTTAGCCCTTCATTAAACTCGTCACTCATCTGTCGCAGTTTCGAGACTGTTGCGATATGGTGTTCTGCCAATTCCTCGTCTCTCATAGATTTCATCAAAATATAAGCTCCAGCTAACTCGGTATTCATCAACATCGTGAGAGCTGTGCCGGTATTGTTACCTCGTGCGGTTCTGCCAGTAGTATGCACATACTGTGCAAATGACTTAGCTGCATTGTACAGGATTACAAGCGACACTTCAGGCACATTAAGGCCCCTAGATAACACTTCAGTGCAAAGTAGAATACCATTCTTAGTTTCTTTAAAACTCTGCAGGTTCCATGCTCGCTCATTAGATGGCTTTCCAGCGTGTATCGCAAAAATTGGACTTCTAAATGCCTCTAACCTATTATACAAAATGTCACAAATCTGTTGGCTCGAAACAAATACAATAGTTTTGTTTTCAGATTGCGGGTGTTGATCCTCTACCTCCGCTAGCCAATGTAACAATGATTTAAATTTGTCTTCTTCATTACCAAAGATCTCTACTTTTTGCTTAATGTTTCCATTTATCAAAGACTTTGAATTGATGGTAATATAAACAGGTTTAGTTAGTATCTTTGAAGCAAAGCTCTTTAACTTTGCTGGAAATGTGGCACTGAATAAGACACATTGCTTGTCTGGTCTAATGCATTTCATTATTTGGTTAATCTGAGGCTCAAATCCAAGGTCGAAAAGCCTGTCGGCTTCATCCATAACAACAAATACAATGCGTCTTGGATTCACCAATTTGCCTCCATTTAAGCTAAGGAGATCAATAAACCTTCCTGGTGTAGCAACTACTATTTCCATACCACGCTTTATGTCGGAGATTTGCTTTTTTAATTCAGAGCCCCCTGTGCAGCAAATAGATCTCAAACCTGGGGTTTTAGCCGTAAATTTGACGACCTCCTCATGAATTTGCATTGCCAGCTCTCTAGTAGGTGCAAGGAGCAACCCTATAGGACCAGTTTCGTCGGGGCTCAAAGGTCTCTGGACCTTAATCTGTCTTAGAAGTGGAAGCAAAAACGATACTGTCTTCCCAGACCCAGTTTTCGATATTCCAATTACATCCTTCCCAGACATTATTGCTGGAATTGCCTGTGCTTGAATTGGAGTAGGAACGGAAAAGTGGAGCTCTCTTTCTAACTGATACATTATATCACTAGATAATCCAAGATGAGACCATTTCATTATAGGCCTGGGGCATCCAACACCCTTGACCGTCGTATTGTCTAGCGCCAGCCGTAAGTCTGCAACCTCCTCTTCCGACATCGACCGAATCTCGTCAGGTTCTTGGTATAAATTTTTAACAAAAGGTTCCAATTCTTCCTCACTGTACTGTACCATCCTCAACTGTTTCTTTGCCTTCATTTTAGCTAATCTCATATATTCGCTTTCTGACATACTTTCAGTACGGTTAGCGTCAAACGACAAGTGTTCATCGGGCTCTTGTTCAAATATATCGGTGGCCGATAGAGCATTTTTCGATGAATCCGCTTTTAAGCCTCTCATGTAAACATCTAATGTATCCTCCTCCTCAGCTACAGGAGATGGATCCGTGTTCTCTTCAGTACCTGGCTTGAATAACTTTAGTTTTGGTGCCTCCACTTCATCATCACTTTCTTCAAAAACTGACTTTACTTTACCTATTTTTTTGCGCAGAACCTTATTAATTCTTCTAGATAGACCCTGTTGCTGTTCCTCCGTTCCCTTCACATTTAGTACTTTTGACTTTCGTGATGTCTTTAATAGTCCACTGCCAATGACATCTTGCTTACTTTTCAAAGAATCTTGCTGCATCTTCTTTTGTCTCCAAAGTTCTAATTTTTTCCGCCTTTCAGCCATTTTATTAGCATTGCTGGCATCGCTATTATTCAATTGCATGTCTTGTTGTGTTTTTGACGTAGTGCCATTGTTATTCCGCAATAAACGATCCCGTTCTTGCTTCTTCTGTTTCCATTTAGCGAGCCGTTCTTTTTTAACATCATTAGGACCAGCCGGTATAGTTTCCATAATGTGAAATTAACGCAGGAAACCTTCTAATTGGTATTCTTATCTCTTCTACACCTGTTTCTCTCAGTACTGATTTGTACATAAATGTCAAATGTAGTTTTATAAAACAGAAGAAAAATATCATGCATATAATTTTACAGGCTTACAACAAACTAGATGAACTATAATCAATAAAATAAACATATCATTCATGGCTCTAAGACCCGAAAAGCCTGTGTGGATGTCACAGGAGCAGTATGATAGACAATACGGAGGATTTGAAACAAATAAATTTAAAAATGGCACGCCTACTCCATTGGAAGAAGACCAACCAAGTGATACACCAAAAGATGAAAAGCCTTTAGATCCTTCAGATGCTTCCAATTCAGATGCAGTTTCAGAAAAACCAGTCTACAAATTACATAAACGTAGACATCGTAATTATGATATTGAAGAGAAAAGGAAGAAACAGCAATTTAATAGAATTAGGGAAGAACAGTTGAAGCTTCACGAAATCGAAATGACGGCTAATAAAGTAGTAAATGTTGATCAGATTGTCAGAGAACATTATAATGAGCGTACTTTTCATGCTAAACGATATAATCGGAATTTTTCTCCAATTATCAAGTTGCGCAATTTCAATAATGCTATAAAGTATATGCTTATTGATAAATATACTAGGCCGGGAAATGTAGTTTTGGAATTAGGATGCGGGAAAGGTGGAGATCTTCGAAAGTATGGTTCATGTGGTATTTCGCAGTTTATTGGTATTGATATTTCGAATGAGTCCATTCGCGAGGCTCAGAGGCGTTACCGGAACATGAAGGATTTAGACTACCAGGTTATTTTGATTACCGGAGACTGTTTCGGAGAGTCTCTTGGGGTTGCAGTTCAATCCTTTCCAGAATGTAGGTTTCCGTGTGATGTAGTATCTACACAATTTTGTCTTCATTATGCTTTTGAAACAGAAGAGAAGGCTAGAAGGGCTATATTGAATGTGGCCAAATCATTAAAGATAGATGGTTTCTTTTTCGGTACAATACCTGATGCTGAATTTATTCGGTACAAGTTAAATAAGTTCCCACCCGATGTGGAGAAACCATCCTGGGGAAACTCTATTTATAAGGTTAGCTTTCCGAACAATGCATACAAGATGAACGATTGTGAATTTGAATCTCCTTATGGTAATATGTACACTTATTGGTTAGAGGATGCGATTGACAATGTTCCTGAGTACGTGATACCATTCGAAACACTGCGGAACCTTTGTGATGAATATGGAATGGAATTAGAAATGCAAAAGCCTTTTAATGAGTTTTTTGTAGAGGAAATACCTACATGGATGAAGAGGTTCTCGCCAAAACTAAGGGAGGGTTTACAACGCTCAGATGGAAAGTATGGGGTTGAGGGTGAAGAGAAAGAAGCTGCTGCTTACTTCTATACAGTCTTCGCATTTCGTAAAGTGAAAGAGCACGTTGAAAAGCCATAAAATGTATCTTATTTCGTTTAGATTGGCTGGATAATCTTCCATTTATATTTCCCGCTTCTCTGTCCTCGGTATTCGGTATATTTATGATTCATCTATTACTTACTTTCATAAATAAATTACTAAACCCATCGAAGAAAATATTTTATTATTACAATGCAGTAGTTACAGTCATGCTTTGGGAGTTAATTAGCATGGTAGGAGGTAACCCATAAAGCCACAAATCAAGGTCTTCCACATATTGGAGACTATCATCCTTATCCTTATGTGTTCCCAACGGAGGAATCGGTAGCGTCGAAAAGATCAATTTCGAGTTCCTCGAGACCTGAGACATCATATCATTCAAAATGAGATGTTGGGCCCGGCTCGGGATACTGTTAAATCTGAGTTCGTTTAATTCATCCATCACATTGTCACTGCCGTAATTTGAGGAAATATCAGATCTCAGGTCCTTGGATTTGTGGTCATCTTTATCAACGAGAGGAATTAAGGAAGGCTCTTGCCCGGTAGAATCATCTATAACTTTTGTTTTTGGAAGTGCATCACTTGTGAAAACTGGCAATAGTGAACGAATTGATCTATCATCACGGAATTTTGACTTGAGCTTATGTGGCTTCAACGCTCTATCAGCAGGACTTTTAATTGAAAGCTCATGATCAAGGGAAATAGCAGATGCTGAAGGACCGAACATATCTACGGAGTCCTCCTCATCAGTATCATAAAACATGAAGACTGCAGGATCCATAGGTAACGGAATATTGGTATTCATAGTTAGCGAAACTCCCAACCGCTGTAACCTTGAGATATTGCAATCATGCAAAGTTATTGCAGATCCAGGTACAGCTTGTTCATTGTCAATGGTGAATTTACGTCTTAGTCTATGTGTCTTTCTAGCCTCCACCAAATCCTGCCACCACTCGCTATCTTTCAAAATGCTATTAACGTAATCAAACCTATATTCACTCCCATTAACAACGTCATTATAGACCTTGAACTCATCTAAGGATAAAACAACAGTTTCTGCTTCAATCCTCAAAATGGATAATAAGTTTGCAATCCTTGCTTTTTCATTCGCTCTCTCAGATCGATTCTCTACAAAGACGATCACACGTAGTTTATGAGTACGCTTCCAATCCGGGACAGTGACTAGAATGGCCCCAAGTTGCAAAATTAATGTGTAGGTATCAAAATTTGTCGTTATGATAGCTTCACATGATGATTCCTTTACCATCTTTGCGGACATTTGAATTGGATAGAGATCAATAAAATTAACTTCGGAGCTACTGTGCTTATTTGGTAAGACTAAATCTTTGAAGCCATGGGCAACTGCAATTGTACTTTGCATCAATGATAAATCCTCAATTATTTGAACCCATTGCTGGATTTTAATTTTAACTTCATCTTTACAGTCGTCAGTGGGTAATACACCCACTTCAAACTTAGGTACATATTGAGGTCTAAACGGCTGCGGACTAGCTCTTAGAAACTCATTTGCCGATGGATTTTGACGGGCTCCTTTTTTACTCTCATAGTGATTACCCAAGTCAAAAAAGCCAAGTACAGTGATATTGGGCTTCATTCCTCCTAATCCAGAACCAAGATATACATTTCTAACCCCCCAAGGCAATGTTGGACCAGTTCCAATATGTACAAAGGCTTTTATATTGGCCATATCCCGTATTTTAACCCATGCTGCTGTCTGTTTTTTCAACTCATTAAATTGCGCCTGGAAGTTGTTGCTAACAGTGACATGACCAAGTATATACAAGCCGCCTTTCTTTAAGTGATTGCAAAATCTAATTAAATTCCAGCTTGTTCTAGGATTATCCACTAATAATAAAACCTGCGGCCTCCAATACTTTATATTGTCCTGTTTTAGCCTCAATAAATACTTCCTAACTTGATGATAAATTAAAGATTGGGAAACATATCCCCATGGCTTTGGAGGACAGGAGTAATGAATTAATAGGAAAAGAACCAATAACATAAAGAACACAATTGATGCAGATACTCCATCCACTATAAACATGGCAATGATGCAGAGCACACCTCCAGCAAGTGCTGTATAACGATCAAACCATTTGAACGCCGGGCGAAAATTAGGTGCGGAAGAGATTTCTAACAGAAAGCATGCCATATTCATTATAATAAATGTCATTAAAAATGTCATTGTAATAAATGTTGCAATCTGGTTAACATCAAAAAACAAACAGCACTGAGTCAAAAGCCATGAGAATACTAAAGAGTACACGGGCCGCTTTTCAAACCTAGATAAACCGGGAATAATTCTGTCTATCGCAATGGCTTCTAAAACATAGGCTGCTCCAACTATACCAACTATAATGGAAAATAGCGAAGCTGATACCTCTCCCAGGAAAATTACGATTTGAGACATGGAAATTGTTTGTACTATCTGTACATCTTTGTGAAGCGAATCCCTCGGAACTGTAGCACCCAAGGATATAATGACTAACGTGTAGCAGGTAAATGTCAACAATAATCCCCACAAAGTGCCCTTAGGAATGGACTTCGACGGCTTCCTGAGCTCGCTGCTCATCCCTGCACCTGCAAAGATTCCTGCTGCGGCAGGAAAGAAGACACCAAATATGTTATTGAATGTTTCCTTGTCCTGCGATACGGATCCTGCCGCACCTTTTGTAAGCTTTGGATATATATTACCTCGAAATGTCTCCCATGATAGCCCGGTGTAAACAATATCGCCGTTTTTAAAGGCAGGAACCACGAACGCAGAAAACGGAATGGAGAGGATCGACAGCAATAGTAACCAAAATAAAACGGTACCAGCCCTAGAAATTGATGAAGATCCAACAAGTGCTATTCCCAAACATAACAGTAAAATTATGGTGGAATAAATAAACTGAAACCAACGACCCCTTGGCAACAAACCAAATACTGAAGGCACTGAAGACTCATCTGCAAGTCCAAAACTATAGAGTAACGGCTCTACTAAACCAACAGCATTCATACCACTATTGAGGATCTGACCAAGGAAAAAAATGATTCCAATAGACCCTCCAAACTCGGGTCCTAGGCATCGAGAGATCATATAATAAGCTCCACCGCCTCGAACAGTACCATTTGTAGATATAGCGGAAATACTCAAAGTAGTCAATAGGTCAATAACATAGGATATAAGTAAAAGAAAGAGTGTTCCTAATATTCCCATCTGTCCTAAAATGTATCCAAATCTTAGAAACACTAATATTGATAATACATTTATAGTAATAGGAACGAAAACCCCATCAAAAGTACCTAACTTATTCCTATTTGGATTATCAGGATCATACTTTGATGATATTTTGCGCTCAATAGGGGCATCTTGGTGTTTAAAGTAGCTAAAACTTGTTTGTTTATTTAACAATGGAGATTGTTCAGATATTGATTTGGCTTGATGAAAACCTTGTTGATTAATACTACTACTGCAATTATTGTGAAATGTCGAGATGGCCATCGATAAAAGGCGTTTATACCTAGCTTAAACAGTTTTCTCCTTATAATCACCCTGTTGATATACCATTAAGTATCGATTAAATGTTAACAAATTATAATTCCTTAAAATAGTCTTAGCCTTTAGGAAACTTTTATAGAAAGGACCCGTGATAGGAAACATGGACCAGAAAATATATTAATGTCGTAATTAGATATTTAGAAATCAAACTTACAAGTGATACGAGTATGTAAACTATCAGTTAACCTGGATATCTGTGAAAATTTGTTGTCAACCTGTGTTTGAGGAGGTGCGCATTTATCCATAAACGTTCGTAATTTTGTTATCGCTTTCTGTTGTAAGACTTAAACTAGCGCTGAAATTGAAAGAAAGTAAACGAAAACTTGTAGCGGTAGCGTTATCGAATTGGAAATGAGTTACCGTAGGAATATATTAGAGTTCCACGCCAGAGAGAAACTGTCTCTGCCAATCGTCAAGTTTCCGAAATTTCAGCTGCGTTCGCTGTTAATAGAAAAAGATCCAGTTATTTGGTTGCGCCATTTGGAGACATATGTTGCATATATTCAATACTTGTTGGGTGAAGGAAGAGTGGATAACCTAGATTCAACTACTACAGATCAGTTAATTATTTTTATTCGATCATTTTTGAGTGAGATGGCGGATGAGGAGGACAAATTACTTTCGTTGGGGATAAATATGAACGTGAACGAACAACTGCGCCTGCTTAAGGCCTGGGTGTTTGTTTTAATTAAATCATGTGGTCTATTACATTTGCAGCTATTTTCCGATACTCTTTGGAACATGGTAAAATTGTATGTGAGGGAGTACCCTGAGACAGTGCGAGCGTTAATAGTGGGAACATTGAAACCTGTGATTAATACGCAGAAGGCAAATCTGAATAATGTTTACCAGATACAGCAACATTTTAAGAATCTAATTGATAGCTCTAAATTTTCCAGAGTAGATCTGAAAGCCTTGGAAGCTTTGTTGTCTAAGGATAGCAGGGCACATTTTGCTGACGAATTCCTAAGTAAGAATTGGACCGAAATAATTGAAACCCTATACTCAACCGGACCTCACGGTTTTTCAGCTTTATGGGGAAAGAAGTTGGGAATACTAAGCTACCTTTCTGCTTCAGAGGAACGATTGATTTCGCTACTCTCTGAATTGGGAATTGCCGAGCCAGCTATGCTAACAACATTTCCACTTCTAGGCTCTTTACTATTAAATGATAACTTTAAAAAGAGGCGACCAGGCTTATATGAAAGAGTTCCTCTATTAAGGGCCCTCAGAAATACTGATAGTATTAGTAAGGTTGAGACGCAAACAGTTAGCGACGGGGATATGGACGTCATTAGGAACATATTCCCACACATAACAGATTACCAGATAGAATTTCTACTGGGCCAGTATGAAAACAATTGTGAATTAACTATAAATGCTTTGCTTGAAGACTCCACTATTGTGGATAAAATACCGGTGGAAAATGAAGAAACAAAACTGAATGGCCGTTCCTTAAAATCTGAAAATAGTAAGATCGAGCTTAAAGTAAGAGATAAAGTGATCAGAAAACGGCCCGAAAGCGTAACCAATATTCCTGATGAGGTTCGGAATAGAACAATGATTCGAACGCTTGAATTACTGTACTCCGAATATGAAGACGAGAGAGACGATACCTACGATGACGCAGAAGTTACTAGGACATCCACGGACAGGGTTCCTATCGAAGGACCAGCCAATGAGGAAATATCGGCCTACGAAAAGGTGGAGAGTTATCTTTGGGATATTCTAAGGATTGATAAGACCCTATTCGATAGGAAACTGAGAGGAACATCCAAGAGGAAGGAAATGAAGAAAGTTACATTATGGTCCGATGAACAAATCGAAGGATGGGCTCGTATGCTTGAAAGAAGTCCCAGGAGGGCCCAACTCCTTGAAGAGAAATACATGTTTTGGGGTAATATTCGTAAGGGAAAGACATCGTACGTTAAAAATGTTGACGGTGAAGAATTACCTGAAAGGAGCATCAACACGAACTCTCGGAATCACAGTAGAAACGTTCTTCCGTCATCACCTGATGGAAAACCTTCAAAGAAGCAACATGCAAATAATGAACGGAATAAAAAATCTCGTGCAAATCACAATAGGAAGATAGGACACGATAAAAAAATAGGTCGCTCAGGTCCATCTTAAGGTGATTAAAAATGTATATACTATTATTATACAGTAGGTCAAAATTTAATGAGTAACCGTAATAAATAAAACCTATTTAGATTATACCTTTCTCTTCTTCTTTTTAGAGTCCAATTCGAGCCAGATATCATCGTTGGCCTCCAATTCGTCCATTTCAGATTTTTTCCTCATTTGACGAGCATGCTTCTTTTCATCTTTTGGATCGCTTGGAAGTTTAATATCAGCTTCGTCAAGGAGAATAACATCAGTAATTTTACCACCGGTGTAAACCTTCATTAACAACTCACGATCTTTCAACCTGAATACGCGCAGGTACCTATCTAAACCACCCTGTAACAGGTATCGCTGCTTATGAGCCACCGCCACTGAAGAAAAGCCAGTTATGTCGCTGCTACCAAACTTACCCAATAATTGGCCAGATGTAGAAAATTGGAACACATTTGTCTTGGTATCTGTAGTAATTATAGAAAACTCATCAGTTTTACTGGACTTCGCATTTCCTAAAGGAGATAAGTCACCTACTAACTGTAAAGAGACCAGCGATTCCTTTTTGGGCAGAAGGTCTATCGATTTAACTGGTTTGCGGCCGTGGTTAGTCTGATAAAATCTAAGATGAGCATAACGAGAGATAGTTAAGAACTGCAAATTTAACTTGGAGTCGTTCGATTCTTCGCAAGCACCAAAAAATTTAAGAGCAACTGGCCAAATAGGCACCTTTAGGTCTAGCCGGTCATTAGGGACATTCTTACAAGCCCATATTTGGGTCACATGGGATAAGTCGCGCTTAACTTCGACAATCTTCACCTGATTCTCCTCCCCGCCGTAAGCAAAAATATGTTCTTTCATAGTGCTACTCAAATCATATAATTGAACAAAATCTACAGGCCCTTTCAGCTCATGAGTAACTGTTGCACATAGTTTCCCATCGTGGACTGTGAAAAAGTGCAACAATCCCGATTTTGTAGCAGCGACATAAGTAGATTCTGCTCCTGGTAAAGCATATAATTCAACAAATTTATCAACTACCTCGGTCTGGTTTTTTGAACTCTCGCAGAGCTTACCTGCGTCAAACAAACCCTCTAAACTAGCTTGGACCTCATAATTTCCAACTTCAAACTTAGGTTGGTCTTCTTCAGTTAGCTCACGTTCTGACATTTCCAGTTTAACCAATTCAAGATTACCATTAGCACGCCCAAGCAAGGTTTGTGCATGATTAACTTGTAGTATTTTCTGAACATGGTTTAATAATCCTTGAGCGAGATGTGACTGCAAGTGTAAAGGCTGCAACCCAGTTTGAACCGCTGTATTAGTACCACGATTTGCAATGCATTCCTTAACGCAGCCGCTATCTTCTGACGCAATTAAGAGTCTCATTACGATACTATTATTATGTGCCGAGTTCAAATGACGAACGATGCGATGAGTTAGTTCACCATTACAGCTAATTTTTAACATCAAATATCATTATATACGAAATTATTATTTGTTACGGTATCTATATTATAAGTAGCTTCCATGGTAAGGGGTTTTAAATGTGTTTTTTAGCAGAAATAGAACTCCTTCTATCTTCGAGCCGTACAGGTCCTATACGTTATTCCAAAGTCCACTAATGTCTAGTATCAACGCGCAGTTTAAATTGGTCAAAGGGCCAATCTACTCGCATTGTTTCAATGCTGATCGTAGTGCGCTAGCCATCACTTATGAAAATAATTGCTACATTTATAGCTTAGGAGCTGGTCAACCTAGACTAGTTGCTAAATTGAGTGATCATGATAAAACAGTTACGGCAGTCGACATTTCTATCCACGGTCGGATTGTTACTTGTTCCCAAGATCGTAATGCGATTGTTTGGGAACCGTTGTCAGATGGCTCTTATAAGCCTACTTTGGTTTTACTTAGAATCAATAGGTCTGCTACATGTGCAAAGTGGGCTCCTAATGGTTATAAATTTGCTGTGGGTTCATCAGCGAGAATTATTGCTGTTTGTTATTATGAACAAGAAAACGATTGGTGGGTCTCTAAACATATCAAAAAACCCATAAGATCTACAGTTAATACTCTTTCCTGGCACGATAACGGAGTTTTGTTGGCATCTGGTGGCTCTGATGGTTATGTACGTGTTTTCTCTGGGTTTGTTAAGGGATTGGATAACAAAGATCAGGTTGCGGGCTCACCATGGGGCGATAAGTTCCCTTTCGGGGCTTTAGTACGAGAATGGCGCCAAGGCTCGTGGATTCATGACCTTAAGTGGCGTTCACGTACGGAGCAGTTGGCTTACGTTGCTCATGATGGCACTATGGGTGTTGTAGACTATACCGGTGCTTTGAAATCGGTAGAAAATCCAGAAGGTTTGCCTTTCAAAGCCTTACTATGGATTGATGATAATTCAATCCTATGTGGCGGTTACTCCTGTCATCCAGTTGTCTTTGCATACAACGGATCTTCTTGGCAATTCGCAAGACATTTGGATAAATCAGGCGCTAACGCTCCATCCGCCGACCTCATGGCTGGCTCTGATGAAGAAGAGGGGGACTCGTTTGGCATTTCTGCATTGAAGAAATTCAAGGAATTGGACTTGAAGGGTAAGGTTAGTGCTCTGCAGGAAAGATCTACTCACGAAAATGCTATCACGCAACTATTGCCCTTTGCACTAAACGCAGGAAAAATATCACTTGTATCTTCTTCAGGCTTGGACGGTAAAGTTGTTATTTATAAAATATAAATTCGTGATTGTAACAATGTCCTCAATTATCCATTTACCAAACATAACATACACAAATATAAATTTTACAACGCACATACTACCTATTCTAGCTGATTCATACTTCGCTGGAGCACTAGTGAATAGACGCTTCCCTTCATTAAGGTGCTCACTAAGGCGATCTTAATTTCTATTTCTCGAAGGAGGGAGAGAACTTGCTCCGGATTCGTGTCTTTGTCCTTGTTAAGTTGTAAAATGGTATCATCGAGTTCGTGCAAACAGTCTGCTAACGTTCTATACTTATCCAAGATCGAACGTTGAAGAGAACTGATCCCTTCAGACATTATATATCTGCTTTACGGATAGCTAGCAATATTATCTGGTAAGTCGCTTCGTTAAATATTAAAAAAATAAAATGTGTTTTAATACTTGAACACAACAACAATGGACAATCGTTAAAGAATCTGTAGTCAAAAGAAACGAATTACATGTCCCAGCAACAGCAATCAAATCCACAGCAACTATCTTATACCATTTGGTCTCCACAAGATACTGTAAGGGATGTAGCGGAGTCTTTAGGTGTTACAACTGTTAGTGATGATGTCCTTAGATCTTTAGCTATGGATGTTGAGTATCGTATTTTGGAGATTATTGAACAAGCGGTGAAGTTTAAAAGGCATAGTAAGAGAGATGTCCTAACTACTGATGATATAGCAAGAGCTCTAAGAGTTTTGAATGTTGAACCTCTATACGGCTATGAGGATAATTCAACTCGTGATAAGGAAGTCTCATTTAACAAATTCACAGGCCAAGGGGGGCAGGTGATGTATTATTTGGACGATGAAGAAGTAGATTTTGATAAGCTGATTAACGAGCCTTTGCCTCATGTTCCTAGATTACCGACTTTTACAACCCATTGGTTAGCAGTTGAAGGAGTACAGCCGACAATTCCTCAAAACCCAAACCTAAATGATTTAAGAATGACTCAACCTCCACTTGTTAGAGGTGCAATTGTAACTGCACTGAATGATACTTCTATTCAAACTGCAGTTTCTGAAGAGAAATCGGAACATGTTTCGCAGGTGAAACCTGGTCAAGCGACAGAAATTAAACCTCTAGTAAAACATGTTTTATCTAAGGAGTTACAAATATTCTTTAACAAGGTTGTTGGTGCGCTAACCTCTAAAGAACAAACAATGAATGCGCAGCATATGAAGGCAGCTGCGTTGACATCTTTAAAATCAGATACCGGTTTGCACCAGCTAGTCCCTTACTTTATTCAATTTATTGCCGAGCAAATTACACATAACCTATCAGACCTTGATCTGTTGACTACAATGCTTGAAATGATATACTCCTTGCTAAGCAACCAGTCTATTTTTCTGGATCCATACATTCATTCCCTAATGCCTTCGATACTCACTTTGTTACTTGCAAAGAAATTAGGCGGCACACCTCCATCAAATTCAAGTGATGCTCGTAAAGATTTTCTAGAAAAGACAAATGCATTGCGAGATTTCTCAAGTACTCTTTTAGAACATGTTTTAAAGAAGTTCCCTCAAGTTTATAAATCACTAAAGCCAAGAGTCACAAGAACACTGCTCAAAACCTTCTTGGACTCTAATTGTTCATTTGGGACTTATTATGGCTGTATCCTTGGAGTACGTGTATTGGGTAATGAAACTATAAGGTTCTTCTTAGGAAATCTACAAAATTGGGCAAGGTTAGTTTTTGATGAAGCAAATACATCTTTAGAGAATTTTGAGATAAAAGAGACTTCGAAGCTATCTAAGGACGAGGTTCAACTTCTGGCGGAAGTTATGGTCAACGCATTGTCTCTTTTGAAGTCTGATTTGCCCAAGGGCTTCAAGCCTGAGGAAGACACTATAACTGAAAAAGATAAGGCCAGATTAGTAGATAGAGTTGGTGTCACTATCTTAAGTTTTCTGCTAGCCAGAGACGATGCTAAGTTAATCACGGAAGCCATCTTCTTTGGTGAGGTTTAGTCCCTGGGAATACTTTAAAGACGCTCGTCATATATAGTTGATTTCTTAATTAATTAATTTACCGTAGCATTTATGCACTACCATCATTATGTGGCAGAAATAGCTTTCTACGTACCTTTCTTGTTTTTACGTCATGAATAGCAGATTTTCTGTTGTAATCGTCCCTTCTTTTGATGCTTTTGGTGATTGGTTCAGTAATTGGCGTTATATTGTTTTTCATAGTGAGCCCTCCCTCTCGTCTTGCACACTTTAATGGCGTTGCTGCAACTTCAATTGCAGCGTTTACGAAATCTCTTGGTCTTTCTATTAATGGTGATTCAACAATTTCTAAGGGGCGAATCGATTTTGTTAATGTAAGATGCTTTGCTGGTGTAGCAGTAACTTGTACTATGCCTTGAGTTTTTGAGTCTTCGTGACTTGAGGAGTCCAGCTTCCGTTTACCTACCCTTTTAAAAGATTGCACTGCTGATGAATGAATAGATAACGGGATCCCTTTGGATAACGTAGTGTGCTCTGTGCCGTTAATTTGGTTTTGTTTCGGCAAAATCTTCAATGTGGACATATCTGATGCAGACATTTGTCTCTTTTCTAGTCTGTTTAATGCAAGATCTGTGTTAGATTTCAGAAGCATGGCAGGTCGCTTATTACCGGAAGTTGTCGAAGAAAAGAAGTCCGTAAAGCTCGATTGTGTTTCCGATTTTAGGAGTGCTGGTAAGGAAACATTATGCATATTTGGTGGTAGAGAAGTCCTAACAGGTTGTGAAACTGTAGACGTGACGGTTGACGAAAAGGAGCTGTGTCTCGAAGTCACAGGTTGATCTTCGCTTCTGTTGAGTTTTGGCTGTTTGAAAGAAGGATCTTTACGAACATAAGAACCCTCGATCTTATTGGCAATAAAGGAAACCGTATGGGGACTTTTCTTGGACCAATAAGGTATCAAAACGTAGGTTAAAAATCCAATTGAAGAAGCCTCATTCTCATTAATTAACATATGCCGTTTTAATTCAGCAATGAGGTTAGCAGAACTTAACTCTTTCTTTTGTTTGTTGGATTCAGGAATACTAGGTTCCGAGTTCAAAAGTATGTCAATAATTGAAAGCTTGTCAAGCAAAAAATCCAACCTTTCAAGGAGGCTTAGCTGAGTCGATGCGGTTATTTGCTTGATTGGGGCCCTTCTCTTTCTTCGAATACTAAAGTTCGCTTTAGAAACACGCAATGATCGTTGCTTAAGAATCTTCTTATAATCATCTTCGAAGGCCTTAAAGTTGACATCCATTTTAGAGATTGTAATCAATTCAATTAATAGAATTATTTGCAATTTTACTTCACGGGCCTTTAGAATAAATATGAGATCTGCTGTTTGAGATATTCTTTCTGGATTTGTCGAATCCAAAAGAATATTAAACTCCTTCATGATATGTTTGGTTAGTAGTTCATTTGCGTCTTTGGGTAAAATATAATTCAATAGTCCTGAATGTGAGATATCATGACGATTAACTAAATCTTGGTGGCTTAGAAGCGCTGTTTCAAGCACCTCTCTGTAGGAAAGTTCTCCATTACCATTGCACAAAATTTTGAGTCTGACCAACTTTGACTTTACAAATATTGCCAATGGAGTACGTAGCTGAAATAACGATTCATAGTACTTCTTGCTTAGATATTGCACTGGGTCTGGGTGTATATCACCTTCTTTGGTGTTTTCTACCGTCATTTCCATCCCTGGTGGCTTCATATCCAACTCTAATGCACTTGGTTTATCACGGTCTATATCTAAACTTGTCTCATTACAAGGAGTTTCCTTCCAGCACTTTGCTAAATCTCGAATACCTATACTTAGCCATTCATTTAAAGAATTCGGGTGGTAACAGCATCGACTTGAATTGAGTTTTGAGGATAATAGTTTGGCTTGGCTTTGTTCCGCAGAACCGTCAAGTTCCCAGAAAACCCACTTATCCCCATAATATCTTTCAATTATAGCCCAGCGATCGTGTGCACTGAATAAAAGATGTTTTGCACTAACATTTTTATCCAAGATAGATTTGAGTACAGATGCTGGAATATCCTTGGCATCTAATAACTTTGGGTCTTGAAGCGAATTCGGCAAGTCGCTTGGTAGCTTAATAAAAGACCCTATTAAGTTATATCCCTCGAGACCCATTGGATGATAACCTTAGTCAGGCCCTATAATTTTCAACTTTTTTTTATGGTGTGAAATGTAGTTCTTTTAACAATTTAGAAACGAGAATCATATGATTAGTTAGATGACACCCGTATAAAAAAGTATTGGAGAATAGAAAGGTGCTTTATGCTATATAACTTCTTCTCTATTTTAAAATAGTTAATATCTGAGTTATATTAACAAGCAGTGGTTTGTTTATAAAAGCCGTTAAAAATGGTCTATAAACTTCATCAAGTCCCTACTCTTTGGATCACTTTTTAGGTTCGATGTTGTAAGCGAACCTGTCTCTGCTGATTTCTTTTGTGGATGTCTATTTTATTATTAATCATCATTACCGCAGTTTGATTGCCAATTGGAGTCCCAGTGATAGTTAATCTCCGTTCCTTTAAGCCCAATTTAGGTTCATCTAGCTGGATAGAAGAACCAGAAGATTGCTTTATTTGCGTAATACTCTTCCCACCTTTTCCAATAACATTTCCAACCATTGCATCTTCAATATATATCTCTTGGATCTGTTGTGAAAACGGCTGTGGTTGAGCTGATGTGATCTCAACTATTCTGACGTAGGGCAAAGCAACTGTTCTTGTAGTATTACCAAGTTGAGGGGCAACTTCACTTACAGAAGGTATATTACCAGATAAAAAGGGCGCGCATGGTTGTATTATTTCATTCGGTGCTGATGGAAGATTCTGTGGAACACGCGACCTTGAACGTCTTAACTTCTCACCCGGGTTATACTGATGGTGCTGATGGTGTTGAATAGCAATACCATAGTTATTCACCAAAACACAATTTAGAGGACTTGGTTGATAAAATACCGTTTTTTTGTTCTTTAATTTCTCGTCACAGTCTAAAATGGTTTGCCCAACGTAGTACGTTGCAATGTGCATAGCATCTGCAACCCCCGTAATACATAGAACACGATCATTAGACATTGGCAGCTGCAAGGGTCCTGCAACAAGTCTTGCAGCGCTTAAATCTTCAATTTCCCGGAGGCGCGAACCTTGCTTGCCAATAATATGGCCCATTAGGTAATGGGGAATCAATAGGTATACAGTCAAGGGAAGAGATCTTTCATTCGATTTAAGATCGACTTCACCGTTAATAGCTCGAGATATTTTGCCAAAAGCCTTTGCAACGTTGTCACATGTGCCTCTAATGTATATCACTCTTTCTGGTACGTTCTTTATGTTCTCAGATACATTTATTCTAGTCTTTGTTTCTTCCTTAATTCTGGAGATTCTTTCACCCTTAGGACCTACTATCATCGATGCTTGTTTCACAAGACATAGCATTCGCATAGAAACATAATCTATGGAGTGGTTAGTCGGGGGAGATTCATCATCTAGGGCCACGCGCTTAATTGCAGCTTCCAAAGTCTTTTCTTCATCATCCGGTCTCCTTTTCAATGCATTTAGAGAAGTACATAGGTTTTCCGAGTCGCTCATAACCTTTATAGATCTTGAATAACTCTCCTAAGTACTTTCTTTTGGGATAAAAGCGTTTTACGGATTGCTCATTGCTGTATATATTTTGAAAGGCAACATTATATATACAAAATAATAATGTCTTCGGAAAACAATCATCAATCTTAACAATACTGCAATAGCCTGTGAAAGAAGACGGACGCCATCTGATGTCAGATACTGTGGAGCCAGCGATATTGGATTTTGATGGAGATGATTATAATGAATCTCAAGATGAGGATTTCGATCCTACTAAATTAGAAACCACTGTTCGCGGGAACGATAGCAGTGACAGTGATGACGAAAAGGAGGATGAAGAAGATAGATCGTATAATGATTATAAGGGCTACTCAAAGGGTGAGATGTATTCTGGTGATACTCAAGATAAATCTAATATTTTAATAAGTACACGAAGTGCGAGGAAGGCTCAAGAAGAGTTAGCACGGTCATCAAAATACGAACGACTGGACAGTGAACCAATATCTAATAAGATAAAGGAGCTCTGGGAGGACCTCAAAGTGCTTAGTGGAAAGCAATTGCATTCTAAGCAGTCTATAATGGCTACAGAGGGAACCGCACGTGATAATGATCTTCGTGAAGAGGAAATATTGATTGATAGAACCTACATGTTTGCAGGAGAAATGGTAAGAAACAAGAAATGGGTCCTAAAGTCAAGTGCAGAGGGTAAGGAATATCTTAAGTCCCTCAAAGTGAAAGAGAAACAGCAAGAGGCATCTAAGGTGAAAAGTACTCGCACGCCAGGTGCGACACGTGCTGAAGGAATGAACAATTTACGAAGACCATTGAAACGGCCACCACTGTTAGAACAGATCATCTCAGGTGCCATAAAACCAAAGTTGACCACGTTGGAGAAGTCAAAACTGGATTGGGCAACCTATGTTGATAAAGAAGGTATCAATGATGAGCTACAGTCGCACAACAAAGATGGCTATCTAGCAAAACAAGATTTCTTGGCTAAGGTACAACTTACTAAGGACGAGCAGTATAAAGAAATGAGACGTAACGAATTGAAGAAAAGAACTACAACAATAGAATAAATGTTTTGATTAATGTAGTATATGGATATTTAGAGAAGGTTTGATATTGAAATATTTTAAATATGTAACGTGGTTAATATCATATTTAAAATGCTACACACACCCTCACCAAGGACCAGCCCCGAGCTGAAGACAATCATTTTTGTTTTAGCTCCCAAGTCAGTCTGAAGCTTCCTCAGCCACCAATATGCAAAAATCCCACCCATAAACCTTGCAATAGAAAAACTTGGTGAACTGTAGATTCCTACTCCCGTAGCAACTCCAGAAGGTATGTAAACCGTCCATTTCTTATTTAAACAGTTCTTTATTAATGAAAAAAAAGCAAATATAACACCCAAAACAAGGGAGCACTCCAATGCATGATCTGGAAGACCCGCTCCTGTCACAAGCCTTGCGCAATCGATCCATACCACTGCTGTCGGTATTTTGAACTGCTCATTTGGAATATCGTAAACCTTGTTGTAAAATAGGTAGACGATACTCGACAATATAATAGACCATGTTCCGCCTATTAGTTGCGCTAGGAATTGTGCTCTGGGAGACGCACCTAACAAATGACCTGTCTTGAGATCCTGCATCAAATCTCCGGCTTGTTGGGCACCAGCCTCTGCAACAGCACCTGAAACCAAATTAATAAGTACCGCAGCTTTATGATCACGAGGCACAATAAATGCTAGAACGATCTGAGAAAGTTTTCCAACCCCACTAACTGGATTTAGATCAGTCTCGCCCAGAGCACGGACGCCAAGTACGGATAAAAATATTGCCAAACATAAAGATGTCACCACAGCATATAGAGGAATTATCTTGGCGCCAAATAAATATATTAAAGTTAAGACACAGACAGCACATGAAAGCACTAAACCGCTTACCACTGTAGTATACCTAACTAAATGTTTCGAATCAACTTCATTATCACGCTCACTGCTAGCCAGGAGAATAGACTGCTGACCAGAGCTTGCGTTACAGTGCATCATATCATTTATATCTAAGTGATCCTCAAGTAATGCTGACTCCATTGCGTCCTCTATTTTTGCACTTAACAACTCGGCCTTACTGTCTACCAGCATAAATTTCACAAAAGTTCGAACCGAAAATACAATTAACCCCACGAGGCTGTCTGCTATCATGATGGAAAGAGATGACCATAGTATCCATCCTTGAACGCCATTTTCCCAATCATTAACATCAGCTCCAGGGTTTATCCATTTCATGTACCTTGCTAAGGGAGCTAGTATCCCCCATCCTAATATGCATCCCACTAATATGTAAGATACAGTTGGAAGACCCATTATCATTCCCTGTCCGATGTAAGCAGGGGATAACTGCACGTTCCATAAGTATGTTTTTGATAAGTAACTGCCAAACAAAGGAATAGCTGTTAACCAGGGAATAAAATGGGTGATTAAAGTGTATGCGGAAGCAGCGATAAAAGTCAATGATAATGTATTTATGTTTTCCTGATAAGTGCTTTGACCACTGCTTGCCAAGAAGTTGCTAGCAAACTCCTCCCCCCTAAGTACCCCAACAGAATCGTCTCTTTTAATCGAATTATGATTTTTATGCAACTGATCTGCACTCAAGAGTGGCAGTTCATCGCCCACATCAGCTAAACTACCGTTTGGCCTAGACAGCTGCCGTCTCCTAAATTTACGTAGCTCTTCAGGCGGTACCTCCTGCATTATCTTGGACTCGTTTAGCACCCCGATTAGCGTAGCTGTAGCACTACCACTTGGAAATGGTAATTTCTCTCGAATAATTACTTGCTTGCGCAAGGGAACCGCAAAAAAGATCCCAAAGTACGCTAGTGATAGCGACCACAACAGCAACTGTGACAGTGTAAATGGCTCTCCTTGCTCTCTAGTTCCTCCACTCTCTTCTTTTGTCAAAAGCTTCTCGATTGCAGGAATTATCCCTATAAATCCATAAGCAAGAGGACCGGTACCGACGGCAACTGCAACACTCTGAACATATACGTTCTCAACATCAGTGAACGGTTCATAATTGCTAAATAAAATCGGCCAAAGGTTTTTAAATATCGCACAACCCAACAACGCACTTGGCAACGACATCATGGAAACCCATCCTGTCTGTAATCCAAATTGAAAATTTGAAATCAGCACCAGTGATCCAATGTAAAGTCCCACTAATGTCGATCGCAGCCTGATCTGTTTAATAGATGGTTTCTCATTCCATGATATATCAGGGCTTGTCATTGTATCAGATTTATTGAAGTAATTATAAGATTCTAAGGGTCTTAAGCCTTCAATGATGTATGTATTTACTCTTTATATTCATCTTCAACCTTAAGCGAAAGACTCGCGGCAGTCACATTAGATTGATTTGTCATCCGCAAACCATGAACTGTGGCTAAAGGTCGAAATATAAACTATTAACAAATAAAATCTGCTTATTAATAGTTACTTTTATCAGGATATATAACGTCGCTAAATATGGTAGTACCCTAATTACTTTACGGCGATGCAGTAGTGCCAAGTTATGCCCACTATGAGGATGAATATTAGGTAGGAATCAGTTTTCAGCGTATAATATATACTTCAGAATATCGTTTAACGTCAACACACCAGTCAAATGACCTTCATCATCTACAATAAAAAATCTATGCACTCGAGACTTTCTGATCGTATCCAATATAGTTGAGAGCTTGTCTCTTATCGTACAAGTGTACACGCCTTCAAAATCGTCACTTCTTCTCATAAGAGCCTCACCCACGCTTAGTGAAAGATCATTATAAATTCCTCCCTTTATGAGACCTAGTACGTCTACAGCCTCATAGACGTTAATAAGCTTGCCGTTTTCATCTACGATGGGAATCGAAGATACACCCCCGGTAGCCAGCAACTGTATCACGTCAATTACTGGCGTGCTCATAGAGCAACTTAACATCTCGGCAGAAGTGATTATATCGATTTCGTAGAGTGGTCGTTTTAGGTATCTTGTCTCTCTGCAATTTAAGGCAACGAATTTCAGTATACGATACTGGGTGAGAACACTAACAACAATTTCCCTATGGGTTTCCTCATCTTGATCGATAAGTGGAATTCTTCTTGCTCGCGACTCAATCATTTTGCAGCATGCTTCATATAGGGGCTTAAACGGATGTATAGACTCCCTGTCGGGGGGATCAACGCCGATGGCCTTTTCTATCTCCTTGAGCCCATTTAATTGTAGCTTGTCAACCAGTTCGAACTTATCAGGGTTACTAAAATAGTACTGTATGACATTAATAAAGTCTAGGCTCGTCAATAGTCCAGCAAATTTTGAAGTTGTTGAGTCCCACAGGGGCGCTGAGACTATGTTGTTTTGTAGCAAAATGTTCAATGACTTCTTTACCAGTAACGAAGTATCAAGCACAATGAGTCTATAAGAAACAGGTAAAACATCATAAGACGTTTTTGACTTCAAAAAGAGTCTGATTGACTTTATAGCTAGTTTCTGCTCCAATGCTACATCGGCACCTTCACTCCCCACAACGACTTTCTCACTTCCAGCCGTACTCGTTAAAGCCGATGCATTTATCATAACTCTAGATTTAATTACCAACCAACAGTACTACCACCCTCTGAATGCTTCTTATTTACCGTTTTGGTGGTATAGCGTTAAATACGCTATGCGTATCAACTTCAACATCCCTTTCAGTTTAGTTAGCAAACCTCCGTGTAACGTGATTTATGTGATGTGATTAAGTAGCATACCCCCATGGGTTTTAATAAATGTAGCTACAAATAAAATTGGTGTAATTATTTCACCATTAAACCTTTATGAGGCTTGAGATGAGTTTGGAACATAGCCAACTATCCTTTTACTATGTACACGCCTTACGTTTAGTCTCCACTGTAGAATTTCTTTTTGTGTTTTTTTTAATTTTTTCTGATGAGAAAATTATAAAAGGGACTGGAATACATCGAAGTGTTTTCCTCTTTGTACGTACATTTGTCTTGTTTTTAAAAAACCAAATCTCTTTGCCTTTTGGCTTAGATCAAGTGTAGTATCTGTTCTTTTCAGTGTAACAACTGAAATGTCCTCAATGAGGATATTATTACTGTTACAAAAGCATTTTTTGGAAGCATAAAACTTCTCAGTCGTTTATACGACGAGGAGTTGGGGCCTTGGAGGCCTATCGTGCTCTATAAGCCTAGTGAGAGGCAGGTGTGAGAAGTGTGCACCGTTGCTCTTTTTGTATGTCAGTTCGTTACGCATTATTCTATATGGAACGGTGACGGTTGGGGACGCTTTTTGGCTGTAACATGATCGAGCTTGCTCTTTCTTCCCCATCCATTATGTTGTTGTTTCGGGTCTAATGTGAACTGTTACTCACTGAGTGTAACGCGGCATACATTATCGGTTAAACTACGTCTCTATTTTAAGCTTGGTTTGTACTAGTGCGTTGGGCTTGATATGTCGTTGCCATTGCACCTATTTCGGCTTCTAGATGTCATCACTTGTCCTTGGCCCTCCCCTCCCCCTCTTTTCTATATTAGACAGGATGAGGACATCCTTTTGATTTAGAAAACAAGTTATTATATATGCGTCTACCTGATTATGAAATTGGTTTTCTTCGGTGATAACGAGGTGTTGCTATTATCGTCTCCCTTTTTGCCAACTCCCATGATTTCTAGGAAGCTTTCCGTCTCATGGTCACGAGTCTTCTTCTTCTTGGCATCAAATACTCTATAGAACTTTAGGTTTTCATCACCTCCCACAGTTGCTATTATTGTGCCATCTGGAGAAAGCTGACTCGATACAATTCGAGATTCGTGGGCCTGCGTGATTTCCGCAACCTTAATCTTGGATTCGTAGCTGTAAATTGATATAGAATTGTCGGGAGAGCCGCCTGTTGCAACGATTTCCTCTTTCATGTGTGAGCCCTCGTAGCTTTGTCCCCAATGTAAGGAAGATACTTGTGACCCTGTATTAATGCTTCCGATACGAGCTCCCGTTGTTGTGTTCCAGAAATGAATATGTCTGTCTAGTGATCCACCGCCGGTAGCAAGCAGATTGATCACATCTGGGTGCCAGGCGATGGCCTTCACCGCAGCGTTATGATTGCGCTTTGTCCATAATGGTTCGTCCTGTCTTGTGTCCCATATCATGACAGTGTTGTCATTGCCTCCAGAGGCTAGCTGTAAACCGTCTTGTCTAAATTTTATACCACATACTTCGCTTGTATGTTTTTCCCATGTATTAACTATATGGTCCTTTACTCTAACGTCGTTAACCTGGATTTCACCACTTTTAGCACCAATACAAACGACCGTGTCAAGCCAGTCCTGTGAACAGATTCTAACACCAAGGCCACTCCTCATTGTTCTAACATGAGACATTACTTCGACATCCCAAATCTCAGTATCACCGTCATCTTTGCCAATAGAGATGTGACAGTCGTCATTAGACCAAACAACACTAGTTATAGTCTCGGTTTCAAACTCAACTAGCAAAGTGACTTCCCCCGTCTCTCCATTCCATAAATATAGACTCTGATCTAGTGCGATGGCTAAGACGTTTTTCTGTGACCAACTTAAAAGGTTTAAGTAGAAATCATCTTGGAACCCGGGGGCATCCAAAATACGTTCAGGATTTGTATTAACTTTTCTCAACCTAGCCACGTTATTAAGTGACTGTATGGCAGAACTGTATTGGTAATGGGATCTGCTTCCAATTGAATATATAGCTCGCTTCACAGATGACTGTGGTGGTTGTGGCATGTACTGTAAGATGCGCTGTGACATGTCAAGGCCACATGCTTCGGCAATATTCTGTTTGAAAACAATTTTAGTACGGGCTTTTTGATGAGTGGACGGCGAAGCATTTGGAGGTGGGGAAATATCTTGATCGTCAGCTTCGTCATCGCACTTTGCTACCGTCCCAGTGTTCCTCAATGGAATAAACCTGTCTGTAGAGACAAATGCAGAAGATGCTAGTTCAGATGAGTCAACTGTGCTCGTATCTCTGATAGAATCATCTTTAAAAAACGATGAGCTTTTTCGCAGTAGCGGGGGCACTGCTTGTGTTAACTTGGTCCTCTGAACGGAGGATGATGCAGATGAGACATGTGCAATATTGGTGACGTTGGACAGAGATCTGTGCATGTGAGGGTGTGCTGATCTATTCTTCACAATTTTGTTTTGCTTCTCGATCTTAGACCAATCCGACGCAACTACATTGAGTCGAGATGGTGATGGAAGCAACAAAGTCGAGCGATTAGCAACTAGCTTAGGATCAGTACCGGGAGCCATATGGATATGTCAAATGAGAAGACCGTAATCGTCAGTAAAAATGAGCAGGAGTAGAAAAAGAATTAATATGACCGTAAGCGAAAAGGAAGGAGAGTTTAGACGCCAACTATTTTCAAACAAATGCTATTTCCCAAACCTCTGATGGTAAGTGAATAAATGTTTATACCAATATTAAAAATCAATGCGGAATGTTAAATCAATCTACTACCAATATCTGGAAGAGATGGTGTGTGTCGGGATGTGATATTCCTTGAAATTCTAGCCTTATTTTTGAATAACTGTAAGATCACTCTATATTAATTCAAATAAAAACTTCTCTTAAGAACCTCTGGTATATTAAGGAGGAAAAGAAAGTAAAGCTCAAGAGAAAACTATCAAATCAAAACACAGTTCCCTAAATGATTTAGCCTAGGGAAATAGTAGTGCTATTGCTTATGAATGGAAGATCTTTAATAAACTACTGTATTGCAATGCGGTTTGTGGAAATTTTCAGATGTAGATGGCTTTTTTCAATTTATTTACCTTTTTCCAAATACGGAATCAGAGTTAAAGCGTCGAAACCCCTAAGTTCTCTTCTCATTGTCAGATCGAGTTATATTCGCAAGGATAACTGTTAACATGCTGCAATTATAATAATAATCTAGTTTGTATATGTTAATCAGCGTATCTATGATGCTTATCCTAAAAATGGTATGAATATTATTATTAATAACGTAAACCCTTATGAACTATATAAATCTAATATACAAGCCAAATCACCGACATTTACTGGAATTGTTATTAGTCGCCGCTTTAAACGTTTGATATGAGCTTTGGAACTTTTCTACTTTGTTTATAACATTACTACCGACCTCAAAAATATTTGAATCAATTAAACCAGTTGCACTGGCATCCTCGAGTAACGAATCAATAATTTCTGGAAAAAGTTGCATGTTGAAAATTACATCTGAAGACAAGTTAAAAATTGAAATGAACTTCGCTTTATCCTTGTCAGAATATGTCGGCAGTTCCAAGTAGAGGCTTAGACATTTGATTAGATGTATAAAATAATTTCGTATCTGGCTAACTTCAATCAGTAGTTGGGGTATGAGGTCTAAGTCTAGTGCAGCCAACGTTCCATACCTCATCTTGAAGCTGAAAATCACGTTGCGCAAATGAAATATCCCAATAGCATTGTTGTATCCTAAGACTTCGTTCCCCACGTCGCCGTCATCAATATCAGGTGAATCTTTTTTAGTTGAGGATATTTCCGAACCGTCTTCTGTGCCGTAAGGTGAATCATCAAACTCTTCAAGGAGCATTTCTACAAGTCCCACCATTTGGTTTTCAAGTGACTTTAAAAGCTCTTTGATAATTTTGTTTAGCAAGTACTGGTTCCTACTGGATATCTTTGTCTTAGGCATAGTTATAATATACAGTTTTGTTATGTTATAACACCATGGAAATTAACAAGTAGTCGAGCGAATACGATAGTTAGCAGCTATCAGTGATCCTATGCGTGATATATAATACGTATATGTATATATATATATATATAGTTATAAAAGTTTAATAAACTTGTGCGCTTAGGCACTGTGACTATGAGTAATTACTGGTGAGGCAAAGACAGACGAAGCATCAAAAAATAACTGGAGTCATCCTCTATGGCTTCAATGATGGGAAACTATTTCCAAGTCCTCGAAATAGTTTCCTCTAATTGTTCGCGTCTTATTGGATAGTTTCCTTTTACATATTATTGTAGTCATTGTCTTCTGGAAAACTTTTACTTGAAGTTACTCCACAGTTTCTTAGAGCAGACATCTTAGCTAAACAACTGTTCCTTTGTTAAATTAATAAAAAGGGTTAAAAAATTAGATTTGCATGCGTCGGCTTCAAATGCGTCGTCTATCACCAAATATATCATCTATACAATGACTAATATAGTAAGGAAAGTAGAAAATTAAAAAGAGAACTCTGATTTAATCACTATCAATGTTCTTTATCTTGTTTCGGGCGAAGCAAAACATGAGTTTTCATAATCGTTGAACAACTACGAAGTTGACTGAAGAACGTTGCCCCACTTAAGTTCGGAATTGTAATGAAAACGGTAGACTAAGTCATAAGCGAAAGCAATACAACACGATGATACAGTATTTTAGAGACCTGATCCTATTAAGAAGAAATGAGTTTTTTGAACCTGGGGTTTTTAGCTGCAGGCAGTTTTCTGTAAATTATGATAACCAGGAACTCATTCCTATTCAAAATGAGCGTTCCTGGATTTTAACAATTAAGAAAATCAAACTTACCTTCAATTGTACTCAAGTGCACGTCCTTTTCATTCAAGCTTTTTTGAAAGAAAAAAAAATTGATTTCGCCCAGGATCGAACTGGGGACGTTCTGCGTGTTAAGCAGATGCCATAACCGACTAGACCACGAAACCCAACTGATATTACGCTGCGTCAAACGTACTTGACTATGGAACTAAAGTTCTGATAAAAATAATAGGTATGTTAATATTATAACATTCACGGTACGATGAGTGTCGAAATACATATAGTAAAGTAGTTGAGAAAAGTTGATTTGACACTTACCTACATGATGCATTAATATCAAGTGGGGTTATAAGAAGGACAAGGCGCAGAGTTAAGCTGCTGTCATGCATATAATAAATATTATAATAGGTGTCTAGTTCATATATCGTAATATCAGTTATCATCTACTGCAAAAATCTCACTGAATAGTTTTGCACAATGCACTTTAGCACCTAACCTAGCGCAAAGCAAAAAAACTCCGCTGAATTTTCTATGCAAAGAATATGTTTCCTCTGGAGGAGGACACAACCTTTGGTTCAACATAAGACCTATGTTACCACGGATTCTATCCGTAACAGTTTGTTTCGAAAAATCGAACGTAGCGTTAATGTCACCAGTGAAAGGCTCGCATAAGGTCATAATTGAATCAACATGTGCATTAACCATGGCTTGAGATTCTAAACCTGTCAAGTAGCCTAACTCTTTGGACATTTCAAATGCCCCCTCCCTATTTCCTTTAGTTCCATGAGTTAATAGTTTTCTGTATTTGTGAACGAATTCATTGGAATATGATCTTGACGCACCGAAGTCAATTAGTTCAATCTTTTGAGTTTCTTTATTGTACAAAAAGTTGGCCCAGTTTGGATCTGTCTGCATATAACGGTAAGTAGCAACTTCATGCAAACAAAGCCTCATAATGTTTTCACAAATATAATTCCTGACTTCCTGGGTTGCTAACTGTTCCGACAACTTAACAATCTCAATGCCCTTCATCTTTGTCATCGTAAGCACGTTCTGTGTTGTTAATTCCTCTATTACTCGAGGAACAACGAAAACTGGATCATCCTGTAGGAGTTCCCGAAAATGCTTAAGGCATTCGGCCTCGCGTATATAATCACATTCCCATTTCAATTCAGTTCTCGCATTAGCGATAGTCTTATCTAAAAAGAGTCCTTTTGGTAGTAAACTGGTGGCAGTAAGCAGCATCAGGATATTATTCAAATCAGAATCAATTGAGTCTCTAACCCCTGGATACTGCACTTTGACAACGCATTCTGTGCCATCACTTAATATGGCATTATGCACCTGTCCAATACTAGCTGCTGCAATTGGTACCTTGTTAAATTTACTGAATTTCACCTCCCAGCCAGGGCCAAATTCCCTATTTAAAAGTCTTTGTAGCTGACTTTGTGGCATATAGTGCGCATTATTCTGTACAGTGGAAAGTATACGATATAATTCAGTAGGTAGTACTTTAGCGTCCTGGAAAGACATCATTTGACCTATCTTTAATGCAGCACCGCGCATTTTAGAAAATTTATGGGTTATACGTGTAATATTTGACTCAGATAAAACTAAAGACTTCAAGCTGGGGCTTTGGCCCTTAGATATTTGATTCAATCCACTCATAGCCGCGGATATTCCAACTCCAGCGGCCAATGAACCATAATGAAATAACCGCGAAACACGAGAACTGGGTACCTCTGAGCTTTGAAGCTCGTGAATTTTCTCTTCGGTATCATTAGAAGATATCTATAGACATAGTATTAGTATGAATTGCAATGCTAACATAGTTTAAGAATGGAACATCGTATCGCGTTCTTTAATTTAGTAACATACCAATTTTTTAGCCTGAGTTGAATAATGTCTAACCTTTTTCTTCCCTACTTTTGGCATACCTAGAGTACTGTTGCTATTAATGCTCATAGGTTTTTGATGATGAATGCTATGAGATAAAGCCTTGGCTTTTTCCCATTCTTTATCGTAGAAGCATCGGAATTCAGATAGTAGAGGCCTAGTCAAATCTGATGTCAAAAGCCATTGCGAAAAAGATCCTTTTGCAATATTTAAAGATCCAGATACAACTTCCTTTGCGGCCAGCAAAACTCTATAGCCATGGTATAGCGATTTTTGGGAGTTCATTTCAGCTATTTTGAGTATTTATGGTGATCTCGTGATAGATACAAATTGTTTCAATTATTTCTGAAAAACGCTTCTTATTTGTACTTAAGGTTTGAGGATAAAATATAAGCAGCATGAAATATCAACAAAAAGAATATATACTCCAGTCGTAATATGCATTTGACTTGCAATTAATTGGAAGCTACGATTAATACTGTAGCATTAAAATTCACGTGATGTTTATTTCTTTTTTTCGTGCGCTTAAAATTTTTGTCTGAGAGGGCTTTACGCTATATGACAATGGTAGGTCAATACAGTGTAAGCTAGTTGATAACCCAAGGCAAGTAATAGTATACTAATACCATGGCTAAGAGAAAGTTATCATCAGACCAACTTCCGGATCCTGTGAAGACTTCAATACCAGAACATGTTGCCGAAATAGCTGAGGCTATCAACACATCGCATGAAGATCCTACTAGCGAACGCATTATCCATCATGATGCTGGGGAGTTTGCATCTTTAGTGCGTCACGCAACCACAGCTGCTCAAGCTGAAGAATTGGAAAGCGGCAAGGTTAATCCTTTTACCGGAAATGACTTTTCAGAGAACTACTATAAGATTTTAAAAGTTAGAAGAGAGTTACCTGTTCATGCACAGCGAGCTGAATTCCTGAAGCTTTACCAGGAGAATCAAATTCTAGTATTTGTTGGTGAAACAGGTTCTGGTAAGACTACTCAAATTCCGCAGTTTGTTCTGTTTGATGAACTACCTCACTTAAGAGACTCACAAGTTGCATGTACGCAGCCTCGTAGAGTTGCAGCTATGTCGGTTGCACAGAGAGTTGCAGAGGAGATGGATGTAAAACTAGGTGAAGAGGTTGGTTACTCCATCAGATTTGAAAATAAGACATCAAACAAGACTATTTTGAAGTATATGACTGATGGTATGCTTTTGAGAGAAGCCATGGAAGATCACAATTTAACGCGCTATTCCTGTATAATATTAGATGAAGCCCATGAGCGTACTTTAGCCACAGATATTTTAATGGGTCTTTTGAAAGAGGTCATTAAGCGTCGTCCTGATCTCAAGGTTATTATCATGTCTGCAACTTTGGACGCTGAGAAATTCCAACGTTATTTCAATAACTCTCCACTATTGGCTGTACCCGGTAGAACCCATCCAGTTGAGATTTATTACACTCCAGAGTTCCAAAGGGATTATCTAGATTCTGCTATCAGAACAGTTTTACAAATCCATGCTACTGAGGGACAAGGTGATGTTTTATTATTCCTAACAGGTGAAGAAGAAATTGAAGATGCTGTAAGAAAGATTTCCTTAGAGGGTGATCAACTAATTAGAGAGCAAGGATGTGGTCCTTTAAAAGTCTATCCATTATATGGTTCTTTACCACCACACCAACAGCAACGTATTTTTGAACCGGCTCCTGAATCACATAACGGCAGACCAGGTAGAAAAGTTATCATCTCAACTAATATTGCAGAAACTTCATTGACAATTGATGGTATTGTATATGTTGTTGACCCCGGTTTTTCTAAGCAAAAGGTCTACAACCCTCGCATCAGGGTTGAGTCGTTACTTGTATCACCAATTTCCAAAGCTTCTGCGCAGCAGAGAGCTGGTCGTGCTGGTCGTACCAGACCTGGTAAGTGCTTTAGGCTATATACAGAGGAAGCCTTCAAAAAGGAATTAATTGAACAATCCTATCCGGAAATTTTACGTTCAAATTTATCGTCTACGGTCTTGGAATTAAAAAAGCTGGGAATTGATGATTTAGTTCACTTTGACTTTATGGATCCTCCGGCACCTGAAACCATGATGAGAGCATTGGAAGAGCTAAACTATTTGGCGTGTTTGGACGATGAGGGAGAGTTGACCTCATTAGGGAGATTGGCATCGCAATTCCCATTGGATCCAATGTTAGCGGTAATGTTAATTGGTTCTAGTGAATTCAACTGTTCAGAGCAGATTCTAACGATAGTAGCCATGCTTTCTGTACCAAGTGTTTTTGTTCGTCCATCTAAGGACAAGAAACGTGCAGATGATGCCAAAAGTGTATTTGCCCATCCAGACGGTGACCATATTACTTTGTTGAACGTTTACGAAGGGTTCAAGTCTGATGAGGCATATGAATATGGCATCCACCAGTGGTGCCGTGATCATTACTTAAGCTACAGATCGCTGTCTTCTGCTGACAATATTCGTTCACAATTAGAAAGACTAATGGTGCGTTATAATTTAGAATTGAATAGTACAGATTATGAAAATCCAAACTACTTTGATAATATAAGGAAGGCATTGGCAGCAGGATTTTTCATGCAAGTTGCAAAGAAGCGGTCTGGTGGGAAAGGATATATTACAGTTAAAGACAACCAAGATGTCTTGCTTCATCCAAGCACAGTAATTGGTCATGATGCTGAGTGGGTGATTTACAATGAATTTGTTTTGACTTCCAAGAACTACATCAGGACCGTGGTTTCCGTTAGACCCGAGTGGTTATTAGAACTGGCACCTGCTTATTACGATTTGAGCAACTTTCAGAAAGGTGACGTTAAACTAAGTCTGGAAAGAATCAAGCAAAAGGTTGATCGAATCAAGGACCTAAATAGAACAAAAAAGTCTAAAAAGAGCAAGGAATAGCTGATGAGCTTAACATCATGCTCAGTTATTAAATCTGTATACTAGATTTGTCTAGCACTACTATATAGGATAGAGTATTTTCTAATAAGTTTTTACTACTCGACGTCGATGGGCTTACATTTTTTATATCTTAATATTGGATCTTGTATTTATTACAAATACCTAGATTAAGGTACCGACTCCAGTTAATGAAAGGAGTGATTGGTTAATATGATATCAAACATTTTTGAGTTATCGAAAATAATTGGTTCCATTATAATCATCGATTATGCCAATTTCTGCTAGAACATTACTAATATGTATTCTCACTTTTATTAGTTTCTATCTTCAATATTGCTATAGGAAGGACTGTTAACTCAAAACCTGTTGACCAAAACTACCTGATATAAGTATCAAGCAGTAAAGATATTATTCAGGATTAAGTGAAATGGTTGTTCTACAAGAAACGGAAGTGGGTATTTAAAGGTCGCGTTATTGTGCATGATACGCACCTTCCATCAAACGATGAGATGGAAACACTGACCAAGAAGTAAAATAGGTAGTAACGTTACATTTTAAGGCGGATCTTATGTACGCTCTGCATGATCTAATAGTACCAATGAGTATTTTTATTTGGAGATGACACCTATACATGATTTTGACGAGGAACAGTTGTCTGAGGCAAATTATGCGATGGTTCGTTATTATTAATGGGCCCCGCCGTTTGATTATAATAAGTAGTATTTACAGTAGCAACCGGTTCTGGTTTGGGTACTGATCCCTCTGCAGGGTGGAATTTACCTGTATTGTCATAAAAGCCCATATCAACGTTGGAATTTGGCTGCGCAGTATATTCTGGTACAGGGATTGCTGTCGGATCATCTGCCGGTCTATTGTATTGTCTTTGGGACTGTCCATAGCTCGGAGGTGCTAACCATGCTGTCCCTATAATTGGCAGCTGCCCACGTCTTCGTCTCCTTAAATTAATCAGGAAAATACAGAAAAGGATAACTAGTATCCATATAACAAATATGGCCCACCGGGCTCTATACAGGCCTTCATCTCTAGTAGCCAAATCTTTAAATATCAGTTAGTAAAAGCATTTAAATGTATTGGTATTCATTACACTTCAGGTTCCTTTGTTTTCAAGCAAGCAATTTTATCGACGTTTAAAAGACGAAATCACCCATTACATATAAGCCACCCCCCGTATTCGAACATGTCCATGAAAAACATCCGGCTTATATATAATGCAGATAGATTCACATCACCATTAGTGTAACCTCGTACCAATAATTCTATAATCGTGCATACCCATATTGGAATCCGTACTCTATTGAATGTTGTTGGTTGCTTTACAAGCCCGTTAAAGTAAGAATTAAATTTATAGAAATTATTTCATGCGCGATGAGAGATACCCTTAAAATTTGTAAACGAAACTATACAGCTATACATAGATGAAGAAAGCGCATTGCTCATAGTCATTATGGCAGTGAGTGATAGATAGGAATACCCTTACGAATCCCTTGTTGCCCATTGTTTTTATTCTTAAAAGGCTACGTCAGATCAGTCACGGCATTACCTATTTTAATATTCTGACACCCAAATTTAGCCATGCTTTCTCGGACATACATATTTATATATAGCCATAGATAGTAGGCTCTCCTAATTTAACCTATATGCGGTATAAATTTTGTAGTCATATAATGAGCGTTCCTTGGTAATAATGTAGGTAAAAAAGAAAGATGTTCCTTGTTTAAAAGATATAACTCAAGCTCTTACATTCTGTCACATTTATCTACTGTTAATGTTAGCTATTATTACGATTGCTTAAAAAAAAGGCTCCAAAAACTAGGTATTTGTTTCCGCAATCACAACCAAAGCGTTAAATATACTAATGTATAGTATTAGTTACATACCGTATACTTTTGCTATGCCTGAGATTGTTATGAAACGCAGCATTAAAAAGATAACGGTTACTTTTTTGATTGTGAAGTGCATACAATATATTTTAGTATATTTAACGCCGACCCAATTTGACACATCAACGCGCCTATTCTTAGCAAAATACCAATCCTCGTATAATCTTAAGTGGTATCATAAGTTACTCTCGTGGGACTCCGTTTATTTCATCAAGATTGCAATACATGCCATAGAGAATGAAAACTTTGATACTCGTTTAGTTAACCCTGAGTTCGAACATGAATGGGTTTTTTCACCATTTGCTTGGGCTGCAGCATTGAGATACATGAAAGCTCCCGGACTGAAACAATTAGATGCCTTGATTGACAGCCTATTGTGGAGGGGATGTATTTTAAATTTGGTTTTACATTACGTATCTGTTTGGATCCTATACGCGCTAACGTTACAAACGTTTCCAAAAAATCATGACTTAGCGCTTAAAACAGCTTTGCTTTTCATCATTAGCAGTGCAGCGGGCTTTCTGATTGCACCCTATTCCGAACCTACTTCATTTACGCTTTCTTTTACTGGGATGCTTCTACGGGAGTACGCTTTGGACTACAACGTATATGGATTGATTGCACTAAAAAAAAATCGATGGGTACCATATTTGCTTTCTTCTTTAATGTTCTCCCTTGCGACTGTTAATAGGTCTAATTGTATTATACTCGGGATATACTACTTGTGTGATCTCTTTAAGCTACTCAGACAACGCAATTACCTCGTTGCATTCTGGTTTCCGATTATGGCCGGTTTGCTAATGTTGACTACTTTCTTTTATAATCACTATCTTCTTCCTTATAAGGCTTTCTGCTCCCAAGATAGTCAGTGGTGCTCTGAGAATAGATTCGGAATACCGTTTCCTACTAACCTTTTTTATTCATACCTTCAAGCTAAATACTGGAATGTTGGGTTTCTAAACTATTGGTCGGTAAACAATATCCCTAACTTTATCATAGCCCTTCCGAACATTGTTTTAATATGGTACTCCACAATATATTTTTCATACCAATATCCCTTAGAAAGTTTGAGGCCTCTAGTATATATTACTAGAGTGTTTTTGTTAATTCTGGTAGTATTTGTTCATGTTCAAATAGTTAACAGGGTTTTCTCATTTATTCCATTACACCTCTGGTACTTATCTGATAGACTAATAAAAACAAAGGGGGATGCCAAAGGCGACGATAAACTGGTCTACTATTATGTTCATTGGCTCATTTTCTGGGTTCCTTTACAAACAGTTTTATTTGCTGCATTCTTACCCCCGGCATAGAATATTTCGTATGGAGGTGCTCACCTAATTTAACATATGGGTCTAAAATGAAAGCAAGACAGTCTTCGTTGGAGGATAATTAATGATCTAGAATTACATAAATATTCAATGCTTCTAATTGTCTTACTTTGAAAGCTCTATATTCCACATCTAAATATAATGATTATCACGTAAATAATTGTTAAATGTTTCCAATGAAATCGGTTATTTTGATCTCGTTAGTATACTATTTGTTAAAAACTCCAATGCTGCACGAGAATCACTTTCTGGCAATACTTCACGCAAATTCATTAAAGCCTTATCCCGATATTCACGTGCCAATTCACGCGTTTTATTTACACCATTGTACTTTATAACAGCTTCTATCATTCTCTGTGGGTCGCCTGGTTGGGAAAAATTCCTTTGAATCAGTAAACCTAAAGATGGCTCTTCCTTCCATGCATATAAAGCAGGTGCTGTGGCAAGACCTAGAGACAAGTCTGCTCCAGCAGGCTTACCCAAATGTTCTTCAGAGGCTGTATAATCCAACATGTCATCGACAAGTTGAAAACAAATACCCAAGTTTTTACCAAATTCATAACTTTGTTCAATAACATCTTCATGAGCACCGGACAAAATTGCAGCTGCCCTACATGAAGTGGAAATTAATGCCGCAGTCTTTAGGTAAGTTTTGTTTAAATAGTATTCGAATGCAGTTTCAACCATAGTTTTATGCGAAACATTCTCTCCATCTGGATTGGAAAACATATGTTCATCAGATTTTGACTGGCTATTTAATCCATCTGCAAGACTTTTGGTATTCCCTTCTTTATTGGACCCATCAGCTTGACTGAAGACTGTGTTTTTCATCTGCATGAACTCACCCTCGACTAGATTTCCAATAGCATTTGCAAGAATTTCAGTAATTTCAGAATTATTCAACCTCGAAACAGAAATCATTGCTCTTGCTAATATGAAATCACCAGCTAAGACTGCCATTTTATTTGAAAAGGCAACATCAACAGATGGTTTACCTCTTCTCATAGGAGATTGATCAATAACATCATCATGGAGTAGTGAAGCTGTGTGAATCATTTCAATAATCTCCGCTAACTTCCTTTGTTTTGGTAGAATACCCCTTTGTAAATCAGATTCAACATTGTTTGACTCAGTTCCTTTTGTCAAAGGTGAAAGAGGATTAATGCCGCTCAAAAGATGCAACGGAGTGAAACTATTAGATGTTTTGATGGTAGGGTTCGGTAACTTATAGGCAGACAAGTATTCAATGTCTTTATAATCAATTTTTATCCTTGTTCTCTTTTCGACAGGTATCTCAGAGATAGCTCTTGATAACAGAAGCACAAGCATTGGTCTTATCCTTTTTCCGTCGCTTTCGAAATAGTAGTTTGCCGCTCTGTTTAAAATTGGATGACCAGACCCTAATACTTTTATAATATCTTTTGATATTGTTTTCATCTCATTGGAAACAAGTAGCAAGGGGTCTTTCAGCCATGATTGGGGTTTAACCAGTTGGCTAGCGGTTTCTAAAGCCGTTAGAAAAGTTGACTTAAATCGACGGGAATTCATAAGTCTTTTATTCAACTTTGCAGCTGAAATTAGTAGTTTAGGTTGCTGCATCTAGATAATTGCTACGGCTAGTTCTCCAAATCAAGCACCTTCTGCTAGATTTTTAATTCCAAAACATGTAGCGTTGAGATAAAATTTTTTCTATTCTATAGCCTCCATTGAAATTATATTATTACCTTTTGCTACAACTTCTTAAATTTTAAGTGTAACTTTCCATCAAGAGGCCAGACCGTGAACATAAGAAGAGTTTATTTTAGTTTTGTTATTTACAAATAGTTGTGCTATTAATATATGACTAGTACTAATAGCACTGGGCAGCCGTTTTACATAAACTGGCTAAAGAATACCTTTTCCCGTGTTATCAGTTCATCGGGTAAAGTACCTAAGCATGTCGCATTTATTATGGATGGTAATCGAAGGTTCGCAAAGAGGAACAACATGGAGGTAAGGGAAGGCCATATGGCCGGATTTTTAAGTATGAATAAGGTGTTGGAGTTATGCTATGAATGTGGTGTGACGACTGCGACTGTTTTCGCCTTCTCAGTGGAAAACTTCAAAAGAAGTGCATTCGAAGTCAATTCCTTAATGGAGCTGGCTAAGGATAGAATTAAGCAGATTACAAATCATAGTGACTTAGCGGAGAAGTTTGGTATTCGAGTTGTGATCGTCGGAGACAAATCATTATTGCCTGACGACGTACTTCAGGAGGTGAAAAGGGCCGAAGATGCCACTAGAAATAATAACAAAGCATTGCTAAATATATGCATTCCATACAGTGGGAGAGGAGAAATTCTCGATGCTATGAAAGGCGCTATATCAGAAATTGAGGATGGCTCTTTAGAAACCCCAACTGAGATCGACGAAGATATACTTAACCAGCATATGTGTAGCACCGGTAGTCAGTCGGTAGATTTGCTGATTAGGACTAGTAAGGTCAGCAGGTTAAGTGATTTCTTGATTTGGCAAGTTTCGAAAAAAGGCGTAGTAATAGAATTTCTAGAATGTTTATGGCCAGAGTTTGGTCCAGTTACAATGGCATGGATATTAATAAAGTTTGCGTTCAGAAAGACTTACGAAAATCTTGCGGATGGGGACTATGAAGCAACAGACGAGGACAGAAAGATGAAATAAACCATTAGAGGACTATACTTTTGACTTTAACATGAATTCTCAAAACAATTCCCGTAAAATGAATCTAGCATTCTGTATATACCTCATAGAATAGTGATGGTCAATTACGACACCCCGCATCGAGGTGTAATAACATTTACTAATTTACATGTAATTTTTATTATAATCTATTTCACTACATAGAAGCAAGAATAGTCTAGGTTCTAAACGGGCATTAGTTTTTCTTATTGATTTCCTGTGCCTTTTCAAACTCTTCTTTGAACTTCTCTGCATTCTCCTTGTTACCAAATCTGATAGCAAAAGTAAAAGCTTCAGCCTGACCTTCAGCAATATCAGCGGTACATGAATATACCCAAGATCTGTCGGAGCCAACATTTGGCTTCAACACATACTCTGGTGATATGTAGTGATTGGCACAAACCTTTAGTGTTTTGTCTCTTCTCATCAATAATCTAACCTTCTTAGTGTCCTTGTTCTGCAAGAACTTGACGTCACCAGTACCTCTTTCTTTCCACTCCTTAGCTTCACCATCAAATCTGAACAATTTAGCTCTCACCTTAAATAATGTTTCCTCGTTTTCTTCCATTGTCTTAACCTCTACTTTCTCCAAGGTGACAACAGGTTCAAAGTGAACATCTGGAGATTCTGGAGCATCTTCTTCAGCACCTTCCTTCTTGGGTTCAACACTATCCTTGCCGGAGTCCTTTTCTTCTTCCTTCTTAGCAGTTTCTGGCTTCTTGCCACCAAACATAGAAAACACAGAAGCAGTTGGAGGTTTAACAGTAGAGTCTTCTACTTTGTTAGCAGCTGATTTGGTTTCTTCAGACATTCTATTAAATCGAGCAGCTATGTTAATATCTCACTTGATTAAATGCACAATTGCAACACCTGTTCCTAATAACAGTGTGAAAAACGGGCAACAAGGTGGTCGGAGAGATCACATCGTGAGCTTTGCAGTGGCAAAAAACAACAAGATAAATTCGAGGTCTTTAGAATCACGCCTTACGATACCTTTCAAAAAGAAAATTATCATGTAAACGAAGAAAGCGGAATTTTCTTTTTTCTAAAAAAGGAATCAGAGGAAGTAAAGTTTGAAAGTGCTCCCTCCCCTAATGTTCGAAAGGGAACTTTACTAGTACAAATATCTGCATAGATCTGTCCTTCTGAAAAGTCTCACATTTTCCCTGAAGTCATAACTAAGTATCCTGAAATACTATGTTACAAAGTTTGCAAGGAGGCGCCTCAAGTAGAAGGCTTTCTATAAGCGAGATGAATGATCCTTATTCTACTCCTGACATCTACTATGGCCCGTCTACTGACCCTAGGAAGCAAAAAACACCGAATAAGTTCACTAGAACACGTACTATGAGCATTATCGATAATGTTTCTAACTTTAAGTTGGGTCACAATAAACACGGCATCAGAAGGAGAGGTTCCGAGGATGACTCCATGATGTCAAGTTCAGGGCATAGGAAGTTCTTCATTAAGGATGTGGATAGGACTTTGGAGAACTTGCTAGAGACCGAGGACACTGATCGTAACTATCAAATCACGATAGAGGATACTGGTCCGAAGATGATTAGTGTTGGTACGGCAAATTCTAATGGTTATAGGCATGTTCAGATTCGTGGTACATACATGCTATCTAACCTTTTGCAGGAGTTAACTATAGCTAAGAACTTTGGTCGTAAGCAAGTTATATTGGATGAGGCTCGGTTGAACGAGGATCCCGTTAACAGGTTGACTAGACTTATCAACACTATGTTTTGGGATTCTTTGACGCGGCGTATTGACTACAATAGTATCGCTATTATAGCTGCAGATACTAAGGTTGATACACCAGGTGCTAAAGTACCACGTGTATATGTTCCCCATGGCTGTGAGGAACAGTACGAATTTTATATTGAATGTTCTCAGTTGCATCCAAGCTTGAACTTGGAGGTGAAATATTTGCCTAAGGAAATCACGGCAGAGCATGTGAAGTCCTTAAATGAAAACCCTGGTTTGCTTGCCTTAGCTATGGAACGCCATATTGATCCTCTGACTGGCGAAAGTAGCCTTGTTGGATATCCATATGCTGTTCCAGGGGGTAGGTTTAACGAGTTGTATGGTTGGGACTCTTATTTGATGGCGTTGGGTTTACTTGAATGTAATAAAACTGATGTTGCTCGTGGTATGGTTGAGCACTTCATTTTTGAAATTGATAACTACGGAAAGATTTTGAACGCCAACCGTAGTTACTATTTATGTAGGTCACAACCGCCATTTTTGACGGATATGGCCTTAAAAGTGTTTGATAAAATAGGTGGAGACCAAAATCCAGCCGCTATTGATTTCTTGAAGCGGGCTTTACTTGCTGCTGTCAAAGAGTATAAAACGGTATGGATGGCTGAGCCAAGATACGATAAAGAATCTGGATTGTCATGTTATCGTCCTGACGGTATTGGTTTTCCACCGGAGACTGAAGCTGATCATTTTGATGCAATTTGTAGGAAATTTGCAAAGAAGTACAACACCATAATTCCAGAATTTCGCAAAATGTATGACTCAGGACAGGTTAGTGAACCAGAATTGGATGAGTTTTTTTTACATGATCGTGCTGTCAGGGAAAGTGGACATGACACCACTTATAGATTTGAAGGTGTCTGTGCATATTTGGGCACCATTGATTTGAATTCTTTACTATACAAATATGAAAAGGATATTGCAATGATTGTTGCCAATTACTTTGATGATCAAGTTGTGGATTTCTCAGGTGAGAAAACAGACTCTTCTTATTGGGAAAATCTTGCGGAATTACGGAAAGAACGGATAACTAAATACATGTGGGATGATGAAACTGGATTCTTCTACGACTACAACGTTGTCACAAAAAAAAGGACAGACTACGAGTCTGCGACAACATTTTGGGCAATGTGGGCAGGTCTTGCTACACAAGAGCAGGCTAACAGTATGGTTTTGAAAGCATTGCCTAGGTTGGAGATGTTAGGGGGGTTAGTAGCCTGTACAGAAGAATCTAGAGGTGAAATTACAATTGATAGGCCAACTAGACAATGGGATTATCCTTATGGATGGGCCCCACATCAAATAATGGCATGGGCTGGCTTAGATAATTATGGTTTTACAGGTGCTTCTAGGAGGTTGGCCTACAGATGGTTATATTTAATGACAAAAGCATTTGTGGATTATAATGGTATCGTAGTTGAGAAATATGACGTTACCAGAGGAACAGATCCCCACCGGGTGGATGCAGAGTATGGAAACCAAGGAGCTGATTTTAAGGGTGTTGCTACAGAAGGCTTTGGCTGGGTTAATTCAAGTTACATATTGGGATTGAAGTACATGAATGCGTATGCCAAGCGCGCTTTAGCTACATGTACGGTACCTGATGTGTTCTTCAAAAGTATAAGAGCGGATGAAAAAGCAAGATACGGTCTCTGTTAAGAGAATCAATTATTGAAGAACCTAGTCATATTATATGCTAACTTGCATATCAATTGAGCCTGCTATTATCCTAATTTTGTCCGTGATTATTTTCCTTACTCTGAGCTGCGCTCTGTACAATAACAATGTTTCTATAAAAAAAAATTCTTATCATAGATCGTAAATAATGCAAACGATATAGAAGTGCTGAAGCTCAGTTCTCTTCTAATAGTTTGTGTGGCATTATATATACCATATTTCTGTACTAGAACATGATAGTTCTATTTTATAGCTAAAAAAGTATTATTTAAACGATTGTTTTGATAATTTCAGTATTTAACATTAAAAATGAAAATTAATTTCTTAAAATTATTTTTTCGGTATAAGTATGTAGTGGAAATCAAAATATTCTTCAATAATTTATTCGCAATAAATTGTTAAATTATAATACGCTCACAATATAATTACAGACAGTAAAATATATAACAAAAGAAAACGACTAATAAGTGCAAATATTGCGGAGCCTTAATTGTAACATTGGGGAGTCAATGTTAATTCGAATATGTAAGCTAGGTAAAAATACAAAAACCCTAACCTACATAATAAGCACGTGACTAACAATAATTATTTTAAAGTAATAATGTTTATTTATAATAATACCTTGAAATTATATTATCTTTCAGTACAATGTAGTTATTTAAATTTAATATCTTAGATTTAATGATATCTATTTATTATAAATAATATTGATATATTTGTTAATAAATATTATATATTATGTGTAATGATTCCGAAAACTAAAAAAATGTTTAAAAATAATTTAATACTTTCATTTTTCATGCGAATATATTTAGATATAATTAATCTTACAATGCAATAAGTTGATATTACCGATATATAATCGATTGTTTCCTTGAGTTTGATAAACTAATCCTTTCACTTAGATTTTCATGAATACAGTACGACATGCTATTTAAAGTCATCGTTTATATAGTTTATGTAATATACATTAAATTGGTGTTCATACTCCTTGGTTAATTTATTTAACCTTTATTTAACCTTTAAACCTTTAAAGAAAAATAGTAATACAAATAAAAAAGTCGCTTGATAAAGGATAATGCAACCCTACTTATACCGACAGCTTCCAACTGGTATGTTGTTAATCAAACCTAAGCCTGTGTTGAGGAAGAATATTTAGTCACAGCTCTAGTACCTTCAGACACTGCGTGCTTCGCTAATTCACCTGGCAAGATCAATCTAACAGCAGTTTGAATTTCTCTCGCAGAAATAGTAGATTTCTTATTATAAGATGCTAATTTTGAAGCCTCTGAAGCGATTCTCTCAAAAATGTCATTAACAAAAGAATTTAAGATAGACATAGACTTTTGAGAAATACCAGTATCTGGATGTGTTTGCTTCAAAACCTTGTAGATGTAAGAAGAGTAAGTCTCCTTTCTGGCTTTAGACCTTTTCTTAGCGCCATCCGTAGAAGCAGTGGTTTTTTTAGCAGCAGTGGTTTTCGATGCAGGTTTCTTTTCAGCTTTTGGTGCCATTTTAATTCAATTTGAAGTGTCCTTGTGTTAGATTTATACCAGAAATTAAAAGAAGATAAGTTAACTACAAAATTGGAAAACTAGCACGTAATTTATAGAGCAGAAGTTCATTTAAATAATTTCGAATACTTTTCTAACTGCAGCTAGCTGTTTGTTATCGTGTTCACGTTAAAATGAACACTGACGCGTATGTCCTTCTAATCTTACTACACATTGATAAATGCGCGAAAAAATCAGAATGTTAGCAAGACCTATAATTTCCCAATTATTTTACTATAGTAGGCGAAAAAACTGGAACGGAATACACACCAACGAGGTTTTTTTAGTCGGTTTAATTCAGTAAATGCGAAAATTAGGAGAGATGAATACGCGAAATCAGAAGCACGCGATAGCCTTTTTAATGCTTAACTTTACCGCTTACAATTGGAGTTCACATAAAAACCTGTGTAAATTTACATCAATTCTCCCTGGGCATTGATCACTTGGGTATAACTTGTGGATTCTTTATTTATCTGGCACACTGTAATTATTATTAAGAGGTATAAAATATGTCAGGAAAAGGTGGTAAAGCTGCTTCTGTTGCTAAAGCGTCTCAGTCAAGATCTACCAAAGCTGGTTTAACTTTTCCAGTAGGAAGAGTCCATAGATTGCTAAGAAAAGGTAATTACGCACAAAGAATTGGTTCAGGTGCACCAGTTTATCTAACTGCCGTTTTAGAATATTTGGCAGCTGAAATCTTGGAATTAGCAGGAAATGCAGCTAGAGATAATAAGAAGACCAGAATCATCCCTAGACATCTGCAACTAGCTATCAGGAATGATGATGAGCTGAACAAGTTACTAGGAAATGTCACTATTGCACAAGGTGGTGTGTTGCCTAATATTCATGCCAACTTATTGCCAAAGAAGTCTGCTAAGGCTACTAAATCTTCCCAGGAATTGTAATTATCAACGTAAAATATCCATGCTACTTCATAGCATGGGGCAACCGAATACACTCGTAAAGGTTCGAGCAGCATGCACTTTTGGTTATTGTATCATATTATAATGTTTTTATCATCTACGTATCTATTTCGTTAATCTGAATTCTAAAGAATAGTCAGAAGGTGACTTATATTCTATTTGATATCGGCAAGTAAGTCAACTACAATGTTCACTACCGATATCAGAACCTCCACAGCAAGCAATAAGAGAACGATAAACTCTAGATTCTCTTCATGAGAATGGCCTAGTTGTTCTTTCAACATCTGCAATAAATCACTTACAACCTCTAATCTTTGATTTAGCAAAGCCACACGCTGATTTATTTCCAAATAGCCTCTCGTAGCCTGATATATCGGTTCTAACTGTGGTTCAGACCACATTATTTCTGGAGAATCTAGAATAGAACCATGCAAGTTTATATTAATTCTCAAGATAAACAATTCTCCTATACTTTTCATAATATCAGCTTTACTCATCGAAACTTTCCCACTTGATGCAATTTCTTGTGGAATGTCTTGGGTATCCTCAATAGTATTGTCAACTAATTCCTCAAATAATGAGATTTTCACACTTTGAGCTGCAGCGTGAGATATTGACAATTTGATCATATAATTTGAGCCGTCACGTAGTGTGATAAAATCGTTGTAAATTCTAGGTTGGTAACTCTGTGTAATATAGTAATTAAACTCTTCCACTTGAACATCTTCTTCTGCTAACTTCTCCTTTTCAAATTTCTCAAGATCGTTTAGGAATGCTTTCTCTTCTCTCTCTGTGAACCCCCACATGACTACTACTCCATATGCAAAAATAAATAGATCTGGTTGCTTATCACTAACATTAATTTCACCACCTTCGTCATCTAACCGTATAACATCTTCATGTTCAAATCTTTTGTCCCCTCTCCAATCTGTATATATGAACGGCGTATAAAGACACTCATCAAATAACTTTTGATGTGTATGATGAGTACGTTTGCAATCTTTTAGCCACCTTACTAGTTCTTTCATATTATAAGAGCTAGCGGTACAATAGGCCGTCACTCGTGGCAATAGATGCCTATGCGACTTTCCAAGTTTCTCAGCGTCCCTCCGAGCAGGCTTATCTGTGATACGATTTACTTGAGAGTAGACTTCTCTGTCTAAAATGTCATCTTCACCGTCTTCTCCTCGTTTAAACGGTTCATCGGGCAACAATTTTAGTTTCTGAGCGGTCCTGGATGTTCTTTGAGGTCCAACTTTATTACCCGTAATATTGGGTACGCTGGGGTTGGCATCTCTGGTAGTAGTAGTAGTAGTAGTAGCAACTTTAGGGGTAGTTGGAACATATCTGTTTCTACTACTCATGGTGGCTGATTTATCCACATTAGGAATGGTTATAGAAGGATCAACACTGGGGGTAGTCTTATTTACTGGAGGACCTGGAGCAACATTTGAACTTCCCATCTTAGGTTTCCCAGTAATATCGCTTCTTGCTATTCCTCGACACGATTCTGAGTATACAGAATGCTGTTCTTCATCACGTAATAGCGGTTGTATCTCTTCCGACATTCGAACGTACCTATTATATCTAAATTTGAGGTAAAACCAACGGTATAGTAATTTTGGTATAATCTAATTGAAATTATTATTAGCCATATATACCAAGCCAATTTATTATTCACTTGTAGGCTTGTTTTTTTATTTGCTTTTTCAGTTAATCCTCGTACTAACAGTTGGGGGTAGTTCTTCAGTTTTCACAAAGTGAAAAATGGTTACGATAATTAGAAAAGAAGTGCAGGAATTTTAGAGATATTTAACAAAAGTATATGGTAAAGTCATAGTTGATGATTGAAAAAGGAGAGAAAAAAGTTCAATAGCATTCAACACAAGGATCTGAACCTTCGACTTATAAAAAGTAGTGGAATTTTATTTTACTGGCTAATCGTTACTACAACTTTGCAATTTTCCGTTAAAGGAGTTCATAGTAACTATAAAATGGGAGAACTGAACGATAACGAACTAACCGCAGCAATAAAGGAGTTGACAGAGCAAAATGATTCTTTATCGCTTGCAATTCAAAGGACTAGACTCTCAGTAAAGAGATTGAGATTAGAGTATGCAGTCCTATTGGAAAGACTCGAAAATCGGATAAATAAGGACCCATCTTTACACTATGATGAACCCCTACCCACACTAGCTTCATTCAAGGCCAACTTGTTAATGTCATTACCTACATCTAGGAGCCGCAAAAGGAGAGCGAAAGAGAAAAGAGATCCTAATTTACCTAAGAGACCAACTAATGCCTATTTACTATTCTGTGAGATGAATAAAGAAAAAATTAGACAAGAGCATGCGGCTAGCAATCTTGATATGACTAAGGTATTGCCTGAGATATGGAAGAATATGGATGAGGAAGCCAAAAAACCATACTACGATCTATATAACGCAGATAGGCTGAGGTACCAGAGGGAAATGACTGCATATTCTCAAACAAAAACGGTTGAGGAACCTAACGTAGATGTCAAAAACGAATCTGGAAATGATGAGGAAGATGTAGATGAGCCAGAACCTGAAGTAGATGGAGATGGAATGGATGTCAATGACTCTGATGTCACCCGACTTGACGACGGAATAGTTGATGCTGCCTCCAGTGCTATTTCAAGTGAGATGTAATAATGTATTATATTTGTTTAGTCCAACATCAGTTCATTATATACGCTTTAGAATTGCCGCGCAAAACGCCCAATTGGTGTTAGATAGAAAATATAAATAATGATGCAATCCGTTTAAAAGTTTTATTTAAAGCACCGTTCTTTCCAAGACTACGTAAACTACCTATATACTTTAATCATGGTTATACTCTTTTTTTTTTGTTTTTCCTCTGATAGTAACCGTTTTCATCTTTTTCGTGCTTTCGCTTCTGTCTTGATCTGAGATGCTTTTTCAATTTTCTCTCAGCAGCTACAGCTGGAGCATTCAAAGCAAGATTTGCTCTTCTTGCTCTTCTATCAAATCTCCGTTGTGAAACAAGTTGCTTCACATTTGAATATGCTGAGGTAAAATCAGACACCGATAACTTAGATTCCAAAATATCCATACACTCCTGAGCCTTGTTTACAAGCTCATTATCTTCTTCTCTGATTTCCTTAATATCCCCCGTTTCAACAAAAGTATACAATGGCAATATTATCTTCTCTGCGTACTTTTTTAATTGCTCATTGTCTAATATCTGAATAATCATAGCCAAAAGCTGAATAGCGGCCAATTTTGAAGCAGAAGAATCAGCTGGATTATCCTCACTTCTAATAATACCAGCAGTCCTTGATACTGCAAAATCTAATGCATCCTCGTATTGGTTTTCTTCATCATTATTCTTGAGAATAAATGGGGTGTAATTTGCGTTCCACTTCATTATAATTGAGACTAGAACCTTAACAGATGATTGTTTAGAGCCCACATCTTTAGTCCCAGACGGAGCACCCAAAACTCGGAAGGACCTATAAGCAATGGTTTGAATCTTGTAGTCATTTAATGGAGTTTCCAAGCTGTCTTTGTTATCGAGTAGTACATTCACAAGGCGCGAAGACGACAAACGAACCCATTCATGTGGATACAATAGACAACCAATAATATTGTCCCATGTGCTATTGAAATTGTTCAAATAAACACTCTCCTTTTTCTTTTCCACGTAAACTGCAAACGTTTCCAATGCGGTATAGACATCCTCCCACTTAGATTCTGATCCAACTTCTGTGTCCGCAATAATTGATTTTATACGCGCAACTGCTATTTCGTGCAAACTTTTAACGCCATCATCAAACACAGTCAGGTATATCTTGTATATCCTTAAGCCTAAGGTAATAAACAAGGGGTTTTCAATTTGTTTCAACCAGGCTAAGATATATTTCTCAATTGTAACCATATTTTTTGGTCCTAGCTTTTTGAATAGGTTCGTTAACAGCAAAGTAGCCATTTTCCTGCATTTTGGAGAATCATCGTTAAGAACCACATTAGCTAGAACAACAAAGAAAGAAGATGATAATTTCATTAACAGTTCGGGACCTGATTTATTAATAATCAAGTTTAGTAATTCCATTACTGATTGCCTTCCTTCCTGGGAGGGATATTGCAAATTATTCACAAGGAATTTAAACTGCTTTTCCAGGCGACCTTTGCTTTGGTCATATTCCATTAGAAATTGGAAGTAAACACTTCTAGCAACATCCCTAATTTCCTTGGCATGGTTAGTGACCATAATTTCAGCAACGGCATCAAAAATATCATAAAGTTTTGGTAACATGACATGCTTTGAGAGTAAGCTTTTTAAAAATGCAAATGCTAGACCTTGTTTACTGGATTCCATTAAATCTGGTTGGATCCTACCCAAAATGTAGTCCAGAGCGGTTTCTTTTAACTTAATATCCTTATATTTAATTAAGGAAGATAGAAACTTCAGACCAGTTTGACATAGCTCGGATGAAGTGGAGGGAGAATCTTTAACAAAATTTAAAACATTTCTAGCACAGCTTTTGAAGATCTCCTCATATTCTTCTGCAAACTCCAATTTCATAATAATGATCAGCAGCCTCATCGCACTGATGACAACAGCCTCATTTTCGGAAGTAAGCGCCTCTTTTAGTAAAGCCATAAAACCGTTTAGGTAATTAGTTTGCAAAAGATTTGAATGCCTTGAAAGCACTGTTTTCAGGATATCCAAAGAGAATTTCTGTAAAGTAAATGCATAGTGGGAATTTTCTGCTTGTACTACAGTATTCTTAGCTTTGAGGTCAATTAAGAAAAATTCGGCATTCTCACTTAGTTCTTTTCCCTTCAATGACTTCATGCTTGAACGATCGGAGAGTGATTGCATATATATTTCATGGCAAAGTATCAATACATCAGGTGAAGAAGCCTCCTCATTGTGATTTAATCCAAGAGAATATCTTCTTAATAACTCATCAAGCTTCCTCTGGTTTTTTAAGGAAAGATTCTCTTGCAATACCGCCTTAACTGGCCGCAACAAAACTGCAAACTTTGATAGGCTTATATTAGCTGCCAAAATTTCACCCGTGTCAAAACTTTTATTAAATTTCACTTCTTTCATTTTGGAAACATAGCCCTCTGCTTCCTTTTCTTGTCCCGAGGTCCCGAACATATCTTCCATAATAATGTTTACGATTAGCTGAGCAGAATCATCAAGATCCCCATGATTCAAGGTTTTAGAAATTGACATCAACAAATAATGAACTGTGTAACTTAAGACATGAATTTGGGAACCGCGAGATAAAGCAGATTTCAACTCACGTATAATATAGCTAACATATTCAGGACCTAAAGAAGTTGCGATACTGCTCAAGTTTTTTCTCACCGCTTCACGTAATTCCTCAGATGAACTACGCAAAACCTGACAAGTATTAATTAGTATACCGGGTAGCAGCGATATTGTATCCTCTTGACTTAGTCCAAGTATCAGATTGACGAGTGCTTGGGACAAAGGAATCCTAGCCACTATCGTTTCTTCATCCCTATGACTTAAAATTTTATGCAATACAGGATATATTTCTGCTTTAACATATTGCGTTGGTTCTTCTGAATTCTTTGGAAACTTCACAATGCTAGGCTTGTTTTCATCAAAATTCTTCTGGCTTTCAGCAGAGTTTTTGAAGGATGAAGTGATATTAATTATCACAGATACAATTTCTTTCAGATGACTTTGCTTCGATTTCAAAAGTGCAATATACCTTCTTAATAGCGCCTTATATTGATTCCAAGTGATATGATTAGAAAGGATGCCAATAGTAGCAATAGCTTCATTGCAAACGTTTCGATATTTCTCTTCGTGGCAGAATACATAATGCTCGATCATTGGGACCATATATTGGGATATGGTGTTAGGAGAAAGCTGATGACTGATTTGTCCCAGTCTTTTAATTGCTCTCTGACGACGATGTAACTGTATATGGTTGATGTTAGTGAAAAAATTAGCTTCTTCATCGTCATTGAATAAAAGCACTTTGGCATCGTCTAATTCTTTAAAATATTTCGCATTTGCAATGATATATGACAAAACCGTAATATATTCCGATTGAATCTCTTCAGTAGCCTTTCTGAGGCCCAACTTGATATGAGGCATAAGAATTTCTTCTATGACGGCCGCACACCCCTTAGCATCTTCAAGAGATGTTTTTGTATTCATGTAATCAACAAAGCGGTTCAACGTATGTGAGGCATTTGTCCTAATCGCTAGCTCATTTTTATCATTAATAAAATACAGCATACAATAAATTATCGGTAGCCATTGTCTCTCATTAAAGCTTTTGTATTGGCTGTCCATAAATACTTTAAATGCCGGCAAAATTAACCCAAAATCGTATTCTTGAATGCGAGATGTGGAGTAAGAGTTCAGGGCAGTCAAAAGCTCAGCAACCTGTTCTATTTCACCAAACCTTAAAGCAATACTACTGAAAAGCTTGTTTAGAGATTGTCTAAGACTTTTTTCTTGGAAAGTGCTGTAGTACTTTGAAGATACCAAATATAACGGTTCAATTTCTTTCCAAGTACAGTTAAAAGAAGTGACCAAAAAGGCTAGAGAACTAAATATTTTCTCCTTGTCATTTGCCTTTAGAATGGATATATCCTTCTCTAGGAAAGAAACCAAAGAACTGACAAACTGCCTTCTAGTATCATCACCTTGTATATACCCTCCTTCTGTAACATTGAACAATAAGTCAATGACTATAGACAAAACGTTTTGGTCAGATAGTCTTTCCAACAATGCCGGTAATGCATACAAAGATGTCGATGCAACTAGGACTACCAATTCCACATATTCATCTTCTTTGACCGGATTCTTAATTATGTTGTTGAAGGCATCTAGTATGACAGCAACAACAGATTCTTTTGCGTTTACGTTTGCCAGAACATTTGACAGCTGCAGTACGGCAGAATAATTGTCATAGTAAAGAAACTTGTAAAGTGATCTGAACTTAGTCCAATAAGTCATTATTTTCATTATGGATGATGGTTGCTGTAAGTTTTCATGTTCAAAGTTAGGAATACGAGGCATAATAACATTTTCATAAATGACTGCAGTTAATGGAGCCCAGTCTAGTACGTCTCCAAGTTGTTCAAATATATTATAAAAACATTTCATAGCTTGCTGCCTTAAAGTTGCAGCAATTTTGTCAATGTTATTAGCAACCATACCCTGTTCGACCACATAAGTTGACATACACATGGTGTAAATTAGCGGTTTAATAATTGTCTCTATTGCACGAGGGAATTTAGATCCCAATACAGTGACAGACGATCCAACAACGTTCACAAAACCAACCATTCTTCTTAAAACTGATACAGTTGCTTCATTTGGGTCTATTTTACCGGAGTTTTCAAAGAAATAGGTAAAATTAAAACGCTTACATCCCAATGCCAAAAACTCTGCAACATACATCTCTTTAAACCCTGGCAAAACAGTTATAACCGAAGCCTTTCTGCTTTTCTTAATACCAGATGTATTAGGTGTTTGAACACGACCAAATAAAATGCGCAAGACTAACGGCATTAAACGAGCCTCAGAAGAACCGTCAATCATACGAGCTTCATCTGTAGCAAGAAGCTTTGTCATTTCATCCTTGAACAATGCGTCGTCCAATAAATTTTCTAAGTTATCTCTGTACTTCACCAAAACTGGATCTTTATAGCACAAAATACCACCAAGAGCTAATTTTTGAGCTTCAATTGTCCTGCTACCTAATAAAATAAGCAATCTTTCACGAACCTCTTCAGATTTATAAATTGCTTTAATATTTTTGAATTTTCCAAAAATTTTCAACAATAAATTACGATCGTTTTCTGACCATGTAGAAGACGTATATGTTTTTTCAGGCTCTTCAATATCAACGAAATCAGAAGAATCTGAATTCAGTAAAAGTGGAACAATATCCCTTGAATTTTTTTCTGCCAAACTTGGCAATAGCAAAAGCAGCTTTAATGCTTGATTTCTTATCATACCAGGATATTCTTTGTTGACCCTATTTCTAGTCAATATATCATTAAATGATGAATCAAGAGAGTGATATAGCTCAAATATATTATCAGCAGCTTGAATACTGTCGTTTAACCTATTGATGCTGACTTTCCAGAAAACATCTCTATCAGAAATTGCGCACTGGATTCCGGAATAATCAGCAGGAGAGTTATTATCAAGGATCCTGATAAGATGCAACATCAAACACCAAACTAACCGTTGGTCCTTTTCATACACTTGAGGTAGGATTTCTGTTATTCCATCCCATATTGGAGAAAAGCGAACAGTTAGTAGACCAAACAAATGCTTGAAGAATATCTCACAAACCAGTTTTCCAGGCTTTAATTTCGAAAAATCAGAACCAAGTTTCCGTATTCTTGTTGTGATATCACGACCGTTATCAAATGTCAAAGGAATTTCCTCAATAATTGAAAGATCATTAATAATTTGAGGTGTAGGGTTTCCATATGCTGAATACATTTTCATAATCAACCTCAAAGAAGCTGCACGAATATTCCTGTCCGGTAATAACAAGTTATCTGTAACACTGCTCATAATTTCTTGATTATCAAACAATAAATGCGGAGAGAGACGTCCTGAAGAGATGATGTGATTTACACCCTCAATGAATAATGTGCTGTCGTGAAATTTACAAAATGAGCCAACAACTTGAGATAATAGATTTTCTTCGGATTGAGCTGTTGAGAAAACAAAGAAAAGAAGATTACCAACAACATCCTTAGTGAAGTCATTAGGAGAACTTATAGATAGCAACCTTTCTGCCAGACTCTTTAGTGAGGGATGATTATTGACGGTTGACCTCTTAATAATAAGAATTCTCCAATATATTTGAATTAAAACATCGCTTTCCATAACATTTTTGAATTGGTTTAAATCGTCAAGTAATTGATTGGTGAACTGAGCAGGTATCGAAATGTGTAATTTTTCCTCAAGGCCTGGCTTTTCAATTAAGTGTAGGAAAAATAAGGCCAACTTCATTTGGCTGTCCTGCCAATGATTGTTTATAAACTTTTGAAGAAACTTTATCATGTTAAATGATATTACTTTATCACTGTCCGAATCTAATAAAAGCTTGAAGAACTCAGTAAAATGCGATGGGTACCGTTCCAAATAATATTCACAAGCAAGTTTGTGAAAGCTGGTTAGAGTTCTCACATTAGAGTTACGTATTATAACTGCGAACATGAATGAGGTGGTTTCTGGTAACATAGAATCCTTATTTTGGTGGTTTAATACCATCTTCACACATTCTGTGAGTGTATCCCAGCTTGGAACTTTTCTACCACTTTCAGCAAAGGCAAGAACAGATAGAACTTTCGATATTTTGTCTAGATCAGCAGATTCACTCTCTTGCTCCATATAATGGCTCAATTTCCCAAGGATTAGCTCATATAATTGCGCAATATTCTCTGCGGACGCATGTCTTGAAATATCCATAAAAACATCGCTGAATAGCGATACGGTAACTGCATGAAGCTCTTTTTTTAGTAAGACCTTTAATAGTGTATCTACTATTGTACCAGACTTAGAATGTAATGATTCGGATGTAGATTTTAAAGATTCACTGAAAAGTGTCTGAAGACCATCGTAAAAGTTGTTACTCTCTGTATCAACTAGTTTACCCATAGCATACTCCACGAAATTAAATAAATTCGTGCTGCTCATTTTGCGTATTAAATAAGAGAGCGCCTCGGCTGAAAACCTGGACATATATTCCTTCTTGTGTGATAATAGTGGAAATAAAAGGTTAAAAGTCGGTAGTAAATCTTGAGATAAGTATCTGGTTAGATACTTGAACATGTATGCTAGACAATTAAATCCCCATTCAAAAACACTAGAATTCTCAAATGATATGGCTTCATCTAGTAGGTCTATAATAGTGGTTAATGCTCGTTCATAAAATTTTAAGAAGTCGGGACCTAAATCATGACAAAATTGAGATAGCAAATCAAGCAAAGGTTGCAGTGATTTATCATCATGCTTGCCAATATTTTCAACGAGTGTATCAAAAATTTTTTCAGCATGGTATAATATCTGCGGAAGGGTTTGTACTAAATCATTAATTTCTCTAGCAAAATTGATGAACCCTCCGCTCAAATTAAATTCCTTCCAATGTTCGAAAGAGGATAAAAAATGTGAAGACTCAACATATTCATGAACACGCTTATCCAGATTTTTAGCAGGTTCAATTCGCAAGTCGTCGATTTTATCCTTAAAGGATGAATACCTATACCTTTTGGTAGATTTGGTTGTTGTTTTCTGCTTAGCCATTAGATCTTGTAGCTAGGGAACAAAGTTGATTTTAAGATATAAGCAAAAATAGAATATAATGTAACTGATCAAAACCCGTAATAAATGGATCACTTGACTCGCCCCTAACGCTTACCAACTGTTTATTTAGGTATGATGGCTTGCGATGAGCATTAAAAATTTTATTGTTTTTCTTTATTTTAAAGGTTGTTCCTTTTTTACATGATATCAATTTTTGTTTAACTCAGTATATCGTATAATGTGCGCAACATTATAACTAGTGTTTTCGTAAGTGATTAGCCGCTGTACTGAACGTAAAATCCTCCATTATAACTTCTACAACGTACTTATGTTTACATACCTATAACCAAGTTAAGCTTCTATGAATTTCTCGTACAACTGTCCGTTGCTATTAACCGTTATTTCCCCAAAAGTCTGCTGCTGACTGATATCAATACACTCAGCTGTAGCTAATACTAACAGTTCGAAAAACGCTTTACTAACTTCGCTTTTGGTAAGATCAGTCAAATTTGAACTGTACCTGGTTTTTAAAAGCTCGTCAAAAGTGGCTTGTTGTTTATTTATGAATGTTGTCCTTACGGCGTTTGCCATCTCAACTGTAGATTTAGAGACAAGCTCGCCTGTATCTAGCCGAACTTCTTGAGTGGGCTTTATTTGTGTGATTTCGCTTTCCGATATATGAGAGAATTCATGCATATCAGGTTGTTCCGTGGCTGCACTGGATGGGATAGATGGATGCCCCTCAATGCCAGACTGATCTGCAGGAGGAATTTCCTCTTCTGTTCCAGCATGTATTGAAGAATTATCAAACAATGTTTCATCCAGTCCTAAAGACATATCAATATGATCATCAAGAACAAATTCCTCTTCATGGTCAGCATTTGGAGTTTCGAAATGCTTTGCCTTCTTGAAATATACACTCAATGGTGAAAAGTGATTAACTGAATAATTAGGTAGAAAATCTATTGCTGAAGCCAGCTCAGACCACTTTCTCTTCTTATTTGGTTCAATAGAACGTTCAAGTGTATCATCTGATATTATTTCGGCAGAAGGTCCTCCTTTTACCACCGAATCTTTAAGTTCGTATTCTGAGTCCACATGAATCCTCTTAACGTTGATCAAGTTGGTATTTTTGCTACGTTTTGGTGTGGCTTTGACGGGTCCATGGGCACTCAAAGCCTCTTCCTGTTCTTCAATCGCATCTTGAAAGGGATCTTTGGAAACCTCGAGGTCAAAACCGAACTCAGCCGTTTCATGTAAAATCGAATTATTTGACATTTTTCTTCCTACTTCTATACTGTCATGTTCAGAGCCCGATTCAGAGTCTTCGTGGTCTTGTTGAACGACACCCAAATCCCAATCCATATTATCATCAGGAAGATCGTCAGGCAGATTACCAACAGTCTCATTATGATCAGATTGTGGCGTTCCTGAGTTTTCATTATTGAATTCTGAATTGTGGGTGCCCTCACCCCATGATTTCGAATTGTCCCCACTTAACTCAAAATTAAGGTCCAATATAGAGCTCTGCTGCCCAAGGTCATCGTCAGGGGCAAACCGTCTACCAACTTCCAAAGATAAATCCCAAGGAGCCGTCTTCCCCATTGCATTAGCTCCCTGCACTTGCCTATCCATAGAATGTCCACGTTCTAACAAATTCGGATGGGTCTCATTATCATCCAATTCTAATGCTGGTACTGCCAAAACATCCATTTCGGTGACGGTATCTTGAAGAATCAATTGATCAATCCTGAGAACTGTGTCGATATTCACGGTGGAACCTCTCTGTATATTCCCCCTAAATAGGGAGTTTATCTTTTGCAATAAATCAGATATATCGGATAGTAGGTAGTTAGCCTTTTGCGAATATACTCTTACAACACCATGGAGTAGTTCTCCTGAAACGCGTAATGTGACTGGTTCTAGCGCGTCGCTTTCATAGTCTCCGCTTGTTACTTTAGAGATTTCCTCGACTGACTGCAAAATATTAGTTTTCAAATAAGACCTGTTCAAGTTGGTTAAAGTTGAAGCAAGCCATATTTGTGCCAAAGGTCCATTTTTACCTGCTAGTTGGACGATGGAGGGATAATTTTGACGTTGTTCACTCATAAATTAGATAGCCACTTTTTCAATTTGCAAATTATAGATATTCAAAATTTGATAGTAATTTGTTACTCTGAGATTAGTTTTAAATATATATATATATAAAGACTACTGAAGACCGCTACTCCATCTCTAAATTTCTATATCACAAGGACGCGAAATTCCATACATGTTCTCAGGAACGGTTTGATGTCAGTTTTGGATGAGATGCTGTTTCGCACCTGTCACATTTCGCGATTTTTTAAAAAAAGACGCGATAACTGACACTCACGTGATAATAAATAAAATAAGATTCATAGCCATGAATATTAAGGAAGTATCATAGTCATTAAGATGATATTTAGTATTATAGAGTCCCCATGTAGCTTATGATGAGGTCGTCATTGTACTTATGAATTTTATAGTTAGTGGAAGAAGACGGTGCGGTGTACAGAGAGCTGATTATGCTTTATCCTAATAATCGTGGAATATATGCGTACAGTAGTATAATAGAACTCTATTGCGTATTTCATTTACCTTATTTCAAAGCAGCTTGTAGAGCTTCAAGAACTTCAATTTGGATGGCAGCTTCAGCAGCTGCCCTTTCATCAGCGGAAGACTTATTCTTTTGAGCTTCAGACAAAAGAGTTCCGACCTTTTCTGGGGAAAATGATTCCAATGGAAAAGCCTCAACAGAAGTAATGGATAAAGTTGAGTCTGGTTGCATAGTAGCAAAACCACCGGAAACAAAGAATTTCTTTGAGCTACTACCGTCTAAAATCTCCACAACGCCTGGAACTAATTGTTCAGCAATAGGAACGTGGTTAGCCAACACACCAATTTTACCTGACTTGAGAGGTAAGTTGACTTGGGTCACACTGCTACCGGTAAAAAGGTTTTCATGTGGTAGAGCAAAGTTTAGTTTCAAAGTCGAGCCCACAGCGGCTTCAGCATAAGTACGCTTGGAAATGAGATTAACTGCCCTAGCGGAGGATCTTAAGAATGAAACACGATTCATTTTTTGCTTTACTTTTGGGACGGTATCGTTTATACAGGTCTTTTACAACCTCCTGGTTTGACGAATCTTAACATTGGAAAACTTCACTCGTAAGCTTGACAAGATTTCATTACCCTCCCTTTCAGTGATTTCCAAACAAATGATTGGTTGAGATACAAAACGTATATAATGATGCTCATAAAGTTGTTATCATTGTCACGTGAAACAAGAGATGGGTTTCAAGTCTTTTTTGGACCTTAGTTCAGTATTCTCTCCCATTGTCTATGTTAACAGCATACTAGGATCAGGATAGAGATAAGTAAAAGTTACGAACTGGAAAAATTTTGGCATATTTGAGTATCTGATAATAGTAAAACTATTAGGTACTTCAATATGGCTTCATCTAAGGTTAGAATGGAAGGGGATATTCAAGGTGATAAATTAACCCAATGTTTTGACGATATAATGAAAGCAGCTACAGAGATGATGGTTCAACAGCAGTTAAAGACCATACAATTGAATTCGGAGGTTGCCGCAGGATTCAGGAAATCCCTTTCAAAGTCTCTAGGAGATAAGGTACGTCTTTTTCATTCGATTTTAGATGGGGTTGAGAGTACTTTGTCGACGGCATCGGAGTATCTTAATGCGGTTGACGAAGAAGCAATGAAGGCTAAACAGTGGCAGAAGCAACAAGAAGAGGAGTTACGAAGGAAACAGTTTGAAGAAATAGAAAAGTCGAGGAAACTGAACGGTGGCAGCGCCGGTATGCAGGGTATGGGTAACGATCAATATCCTAATCATCAGCAGTCGCCATTGGACTTAAAAGTACCCAGCCCAAATCGCTTGCTTTCCGATCTGGACACTGGTAACATAGATGCTCAGGAATCAAATAGGGGCGTCTCTGAGAAAGCTTTCAGTGCTGAATTTGGGGATCTTAATGACATGGATATTTCGATGTTTGGTGGTATGGATGGTCAGGGTGATTTTTCTCTAGAAGATTTCAATATGGGCAATTCAAATGTATCCAGTACTAACAAAAATGAAATTGGAAATCATGGTATGAACAATATGAGCATTAACGATAGAAACAATGGTAATAATGTTCCTAATAACGGTAGTGCATATTTGACTTCTAAGCCTAGTAATGGACTGAGTAAGAGCCCCAAGCATTTGCAATCTGATAGCATTTCAAGTATGAGGAGTAATTCCAACAATCCCAGTGGTCAGAGTAGCACAGAACAGGTGTCAAAGCTAGCAACCCAACAAGGAAGCATGAATCCTGATGATTACCTAACTTTAAACGATTTCAATGATCTAGGTATCGATTGGAACACTACTGACGATAATAATGAATTAGACTTGAACGATTTCAATATATAGCCAATCAGAAATTGGCTTTTTAGTCAACTATACCTAAAAAACTCTTTTTATAGGGCAATATATGCAAGACGTTAATGATATACTAGGCCATATAAATGTAAAAATGGCACCTATTCAGGAGGCAAAGAAGATCATACTATTGAATGCTTCAAGAACGTAGTTAGAAACGACAAGACTATTTATTTAATACTGAAGAGATTTAAAGATGATTATCAAAAAAAACAACCATTACGGTGACGTTATCAGTAGTACCATTCTCTAAAGCGTATCTCACCAACGTTTTGGCGGCTTCATTAGCATCTTTTATGTGCATAATTTTTTCGCATGCTGCTTGGTCGTCAATAACGTCCCATAAACCATCACAAGCAATAATGAGAAATTGGTCGCTTGTGGTGATTTCTACACTAGTAGTAAACGGATTTCCAACTACTAGCGTGTCAAAGAACTTATCACCAAGCGATCTCGTTACCGCAAGCATACCATTAACTCTACTTTTCATAATGAGCCCTCCTGCACGCTCCACCCGCTGCATTTCAATCATATCTGATGCCTTGTGATCGTAGGTTAATCTAACACTACGTCCATTCCTAAATAATACTATCCTTGTATCCCCCACATTCGCCGTATATAGCATCCTCTTATGCTGTTCTAAATTCAGTGAACCCTTCGGTACTGATGAAGGGACTTCCCATCGTAGGATTCCCACTGCTGCAGTGCATCCACTATTTCCTTCCAAAGTACTGTTTATCTGTTTATCTACGTCAACAAACGAAGCATTTAGAATATCTCTAACATCTTGTGAATCTGCTTTCAGAAGTCGCTCCTCAATTATTGTATGTAGGTGCGAGCCGCACCACTTTGAGGCTTGGTTACCAGCGTGCCCATCAAAGATAGCAAAGTATCCCCAATCCAACCTCGATGCAAAGTTCTCCACATATGTATGAACATCTTCCATAGTCCTCCTAAATTTTGCATTTTTATTTTCAGCCACACCCACCTGGTATGATAATTGGTACGCTGGTGTTCCCTGTTTCGTCTCCATATCAGAGTCAGCAACATTAGAAATAGGGCTGGCTTCTCCATCAGTTGCAATCGATGGAGAATCACTTGACATGGTATTATTAACTTTATCACGAATATCACTTTTCATTGGTATACCTTTTGATCCTTTATTAGTATCACTACTAATTACAGGTTCATTTTCATTCATTTGTGTATTATGTTGAATATTCTCCTTTGCCTGCTGTAAGATATGTATTAGCCTTAAATATATAGACCCTGCCGAATTTATTATATCCTGGATGTAAATTCGATGATAATAGAGATGGTAGTTTTTGTTTTACTTAGAGACACTACTAGCGTAAGGATTAAGATACATATTCGGGAAATGGAGTTTGTTTCTTTTTACGTAATGTCAAGCTTCCTGGTTTCCAAAAAAAATAAAGAAAAAATTTACGGGAGCATTCTAGCCCTTAAAAGTAGGCAATGGAGGAAAGTAATAGAGAGTTGTAGAGATGCAACAGTAGTCAGAATACATCGGGAAGCTTTTCTATAACATATGAGTGGCCTCCAACACTCATGAGTGGGATACCAGGAACTTTTCGAATTCTTTGCTTCAAACCCGCATCGTTGGTTGCGACAATGTAACACTTATGCTGCAGCACACGATTTACTAGACAGTCATCCGCGTACGTCCCCTTGTGAGAGCAAGTCAGGCGCTTTATTCTTGGGTCACGGGCTAGCCGTAACGCAATCCTATACTTGGGACCCAATTTTTCCAGTTCAGCCATTACACAATCGGTAATTAGTGGTACACATTTTGCCAAGAGGCAGTCTAACATACCTCTTACCAAGTCGATTTTTTTTTGAATAGAAAAGTTTATAAAATTGGTGTCGATGAGGACTTGGTATGGTGGCTTAATAGCTTGATTATATTGGAAAAACAGTGCACTTGAGACCTGTGGTATGTGTTTTGATAACTCTGGATCATTCTTTTCAGTTTCTTTTGCAACATTTGCACTTATTCTCTTGTCTTTCTTTGCATTTAGCGTTCTTTTTACCAAAGCAAACTTTCTGGTCTTCTTAGCCCTACCCATGTTTATGCGAAATAGCGGGAGATCGGGAGAGTGGTTATCGACAGTGTGTATGTGAAGGTATCTAATGACTTTAGATTCAGTTGGGCATCGCTTCTATAAATTTTTCATTGCATACAAAAAGAAACAAATGTCCCTGAAGAGCAAAAATAAACGTCAAAGACAGGATTCGAACCTGCGAAGGTAAAACCCAATGCCTAGCGCTTCCGATATGTCGAATAGCAGGGCATCGCCTTAACCACTCGGCCACTTTGACGAATATTACAATTATTTCCAACTAGGTTAATCATACCCAGTAAATTGCATTCTTACTGTGTTGTAGAAATGAAGATGAGCTAGATAGTCTAACGTATATAAAGTCGCCATAGCTAGATATGAGAATACGACTAGGAGTCCAAGAAAGGAGAAGTGGCCATTGCCTAAGGTTAGATCTATATAGGAGTATACTCATCTATCATTGCGTATCTAACATGCACGTGATCAAGGAACTTCAAGTTAGCAGTGATCGGTTAGGTAGTCCTCGACACTACTTTTTATATCTAAGAAATCTAGCCGTCGGATAACTTCATTTGGAAACGCAATAGTAATGTAAGAACTATACAAGGCTTTTATTTTCGACGTTCGCGTATGGTACAATCACGTGACACAATCTGAATTGGGATATCATTGTTTGGCGGTTCCACTTATTACGCAACAATAAAGCTATGTTTCTGCAAAAGACAAGACAAGGCTGAACCAAGTAACTGATTTTGTTTGCTACTATTTTAACGGCCGTTTACTCAATAAACATCATCTCCATATAAAATACTCAAATATGGTAGACCTCGAAGATGATCAGAGTCAAAAGACAGAACGTAAAACTCTTCTGGAACAACTAAGACTTAATTCGATCAAAAAGCAGGAAGACTTTCAGCGCCAGATTCACCAGCAAAACTCATTGATCAATCGCATTAGCCAAGAAGATATAGAACATTACGAAAAACTAAAAAAAGATGAATTAATAAAGAAACAAGAAACGCAGGAATATATAGATGAGAAGTTGAGTAAATTTGAGGTTAAACAGGAGCGAAAGCAGCGACGGATACAATCCCTGTACGAACTGCAGAAACCAGTAAAAATTCCAAACGCTAACAATCCTCAACCTTTAGGAATAGTAAAAAGAAAAGGTAACAAGAAAAAGATTATAATTGTTCCTAAGAATGTTAATACATAAAGTTGTATTACTGCACACTCATCACCATCTGGTTGTGTGGCCGAGCGGTCTAAGGCGCCTGATTCAAGTTCTCAGAACTTAAGCTGTTACAGTTGAATTCTCAGGTATCGTAAGATGCAAGAGTTCGAATCTCTTCGCAACCATTGTTTTTTAAATTACGTATTTTCTAAGGCTGGATTTCGCCCTCCTACTGAATTATCAATGGACCAACAAAGTCGATATTATATAATATAATTATATTATAGATTACTCTGTTTCTTTCTTTATGTACAAGAGGCATTACTTAAATATAATATTTCCATAGTTGGAAACATTTGATTACCGCACGCATACAATTGACGCCATATCTTTTCTCCACGTCATTATACATTCGTGTGGCTGATCATTGTAGTTCACATCTAATTTAAAATTATATTGCCCATGCATTGATATCACCATTACCCCGACCTTCCACCAAATATCCATCTTTGTATCTGACAAACTCCACCACATTTTCGGTTTTCTCATCACCACCACAAAACCAGTGTTTTTTGTGTTGCCTATCATACACCTTTACTGTACCTTCTTGGTTTGCTGCAACTATCTTTTGTAAGTCGAACTGCAAGCAGGTCACAGGATGCTCATATGCAAATGCATCCGCCAATGTACCAGTTCTTAAGTCCCAAATACGAATACTATTATCAAGTGATCCAGTAATCAAATTCATTGAATCAAATTGTAAAGAAGTCACCGCATCTGTATGACCGTCCAAGGTCCGAACAACTCGACCTGTTCTCAAGTCCCATAGTCTCACTATACCGTCCTTAGTTCCAGTAGCAAGAGCAGCATCATAGCACTGTAAAGCTCCAATTATTGGTGCTTCATTTGCATCCAAAACACTGCTTGCCATCATTGACCTAGACATTCCTCCACCAGTTGCAAAGCTAATGTCAATAGTCTGAACACATTTTCCGTTTTTCAAATCCCACTGCCGAATAGTTCGATCCTGTGAACCAGACACTAATGTACTGCCATCAAAGCTCAGTGCTGTGATCTCATCAATATGTGAGTCAAAAGTATGAATGCAAACATCATTTTCTGGGGAGATATTACCTTCTACAGCCTTCTGTATGTCCCACATCTTAAGTAAAGCATCACGTCCACCAGTAATCAGCGTGTTGTATTCATCCATTTGCATGCAACTAATTGTGGCTAAATGGCCGGAAATGGAGGCAATACGACTATTTTTACTCAAATCCCACACCTTGATCGTGGGATCCATCTTCCCTGCTGAACATAAAGTTCCAAATGGCATATTAAAGTCCAAACATGTCACTTTATCATCATGTGCAGAAGAGAACGATGTAATATTGGCACCTGGTTCATAATATTGTTGCAGAGTAGGATGCGTCTTTCTTGACCGACTGAGTTCGTGCTGCTTCATCTTTTTCTCATGGTTAATGTGCATATACTTAAGCTGACTTTGATTCATGGTACTCTTAGTAGAGGGTGAGCGAGGCTCTTCCTGGCTATTGGAATCAATTGGAGATGCACCATCAATCTGATTCTTTTTTGAAGGAGAATTTGGTCCATTTGGAGAAGTTACTACATGATCATTCCCATCATCATTATCCAAATCATAGTCTTCTATCATATCAATTCTATCCTTAATAGTCAGGAGATGCTTTTCCAAAAATAACTCATTCTGTTCAACCGTTGCTATTCTCTTAAATACTAAATCGCGGATGGCCTTTATTTTCTCCATTTTCATATCTAACTCTTTAATCTCACTAGCAGCCAAATTCTTTTGGATTTCCAAGAGGTCCAGGTTATCAGTAATGAGCTTTATAGAATTAGATAATGCCTTGATGGAGTAGGTATTGTTTATTGTATCTAGACTGACACCTTCTGGTAATCTGAATTCAAGTTGGTCTTCCTCTTCTTCCAAAGCATCAGGCATATTCTCTGTCCCTGCTTCCCTAATGGATTTAATGTCCTTATTGCCAATACGTTTCTGATGAGAACTGATAGTCTGATCAATCACCGGCAATGAAGCCTCAAACCCTTGAAAGAGCGAAACATCATTCTTCTGTGTTTTGGAATGTTTCTTCTTTTTAGGTCTCTCTCCATTTTCTGTCAATGCTTTATACTGTCCTGTCGAGCTTGAATGGCTGTTAGGTACGTCAGCCAATAATTCATCACTGAGGTAACTCAATACCTGGAAGCTTGTCCTAGAATTTCCAAAACCATTTTTAAAATAGCTCTTACCCGAAGTAGCATGAAAAAGATCTTGAAATGCACCATTTTTAGATGAAAATAGTGAAAAACGATTCCTCCAATTACTCGCCTTCATAAGGCTCGTTTTGCCACCAGAATTGGTTATCGAATCATGAAGCATCTTCTTATAGGGGCTGCTGTAGGACAGTATTGTATCCTCCACAGATTGGGAGCCCAAAACAACAGACGCAGTAGTAGATAAAGCCCTTCCTAAGTTTACAAATTGGTCGCTTGCCATGATGAATTCTATGATTGCAGGTTCTTCCAGAAAAGCTTCCAAACAACAATTGAAAAGTGCGACTAATGTAAAAAGCTAGAATTTTACTGTCCACTATCACAGTCGAGAACTTTGCTTAAATTTCCAATCCTCCCTCAACCTAACACTGTATAGAAATAGTTTATTCAATGGCTTCCTGTCTCCTTAAGATATCGGTTGCGAAGTCTTAATATTTACTTTTAACTTGTTTCTCCATATAATTGAAGGAGATAACGACGTTATTCCAAGCAGAAAGTAATAGCGCAGCTTCACAAAAAAAGGGGATCATTGGAAACGAGGCGGAAGTTTCACTTGAATTCCGGGTAACATTATTTAAATAATCTGAAGACTTCAAAATGGGTCTATGGTTATTGGTGATGTTTTAGTTGTTGAATTTTCTGTTCTAAAGCTTTTATTTCTTCCAATTCCTGTCGTATGAGATCTGAGACGCTTGAAGATGGCTCCGTTCTTCCCGGTTCATCACCATCTTCGTCTAGAGAATCTTCTTCAAATTGCATCTGAAGCTTATTCTCTTGTTCGTCAATTTCTGAACGCAGCTTCTCAATATCTCCATGTATATCTTCATATACAGCTAACAGGCGATCATATTTAGCGCGATGTTCATTCAAAGGCCATTGAGTAACAATTTCCTGAAGAAGTCTGAAAACAAGATCAAGGGCGAAGTCCTCGACAAACATAGTTTTCCTTCTTGACGAAGAGTCTTCTTCTGTAATTACACTACCATTCTGCAATGCGTATAGGAGTTGTTTAACTTCGTTGTCATCTGCAAACTTTTTAAGAAGCACCTCAAAAACTCCGCCCGCTTCAGGGGATATATCATCGAAAAGAAAGTCCCTGTTCAAACGCTGTTTCTTCTTGGTTATTAGATCATGCTGCTTCAGATAAAACTCTTTTGGTACGTAAGCAATTGGTGTTTCCTCTGGCATACCGAGAAGTCTATTTCTTTTTAGAACTGACGCTCGTTCAGATAGATGATCATATACGCCTTGCTTACCATCCTTCCTTCTCAATTTACCCTCTGAGTCTACCTTATAAAGTGACAGTTCATCAACTGGGTCCCCATCTCTAATTAGTCTTGTGATGATTTCTGCATAGGATGTGTTGGTACTGTGGACTAAAGCGTTCTGGAAAATACCAGGCGGTTTGAAGTACAGCGTCGAGATTGAGTCTGCAGATTGTTTTATTTGATCTAAACAGTAATTGAGTGACTCTGACATTATAATAGAGCAATGTATGATGCTCAGTTGATATTTTTTTCAGCTAGTATCTATGATTTATACCTAGAATTTACTTTCGTAGATCCCTATGATTTTTTCTATTTATCTCATCTACATCTGAGTAACAAGCATAGGAAACAGCTATACCACTTCATATATATATATATATATATATATATCCTATGATTCTAATGTCATGGATGCACTGGGTAATTCATTCTCTCCATGATACGTAGACTTCGTCGGTTCTGAAACGTTGCGTTACAACTGTTTCTGAGAAGTCCATTACTTTGTTACCCATTCTGTACTCTAGCAAACCTGCTTGGGCAATCATAACACCATTATCTATACAAAACCTTTCATCAGTAGCATGGACTTGACCATCAGAGCGATCTTTGCACATAGCTGCCATTATCTCCTGTAATCTGACGTTAGAACCTACCCCACCCACAATTAGGACCTGGTTTGAGTTTACATGTGCCATTGCGCGCTCCGTAATTTCGACTAGCATTGCAAATAGATTTTCTTGTAATGAATAGCATAAGTCCTCTACTGTTACCAGTTGCTCGCCGGTAGCTCTATCGAATAAAATCTTATTCTTTTTATTTTCTTTGAAAAGATCCTTTGCCAAAGATTCTATGTATGCCAAAATCCCACTCATAGAAAGATCCATACCCTTTACAGTGTATGGAAGCTCTACTAATCGGTCTTTATTAAGGCACTTTTTTGCCAATTGCTCGATGTTGTATCCTGGGGACGGAGCATTCGGGATTTTTAATGTTCTGGCAAATCTGTCCAAACAGTTTCCGATTGCTATATCTAACGTCTCGCCAAAAATTCTATACCTGTTTTCAGAGTATGCGATAACTTGTGTATTTCCTCCGCTGACATATAATACAATTGGATTTTCAGCTTTAGTAATTTCTCTGCCCATTTCAATATGAGCCACACAGTGATTGACACCTATTAGAGGTACGTCCCACAGTAAAGACATTGTACGTGCCGCTATTACAACAGAATGAAGTGGAGCACCCATCCCTGGTCCTCTAGTAAAGCATATAACATCTAGTTCTTTTGGATCTTTAACATTGGCCTCATCTAGCGCACGACGTACAATTCTGACAACCCAGTTTCTATGATGTCTAGCAGTATCTCTTGGAAGAAATCCCTCACCTGGTGGTGTAATATAGGTATCTCTAATATTGGACAGTATTTCAGTGTGACAATCATGGGATAGATCACTATCATTATGCTGCGCTAAAATGGGATGTTTAATCACCCCAACCCCAAGTTTATTTGCAGATCCTTCTAAACCCAACGCCAAATAATAGTTACGCCTATTTTTTGATGGAATTGAATTTAGGTTAACCATTTTACGCAAACGCTTTTCTTCTACAACAGCTGTGTTTCAACTTGGTTTAACTTTTCTTCGAGTTAAAAATTTCAATATCATGATAAAGAGCTTTAAAAGCAGTTACGATAGTACTTATAAATATTAGTGAAAGCAAGCAATATAAATTATATAACTCGCTGATCCTATTCATTGCCAGTAACTTAATTAATCAGAAATGTAAAAAGATATATAAATACATCTCTAGATGAATAAAACAAGCCGCCTTGTGAAGGGCAAAAAATACTCCGCGACGGGGAATTGAACCCCGATCCCGCGCGCGACAAGCGCGAATTCTAACCATTAAACTATCGCGGATCTCTTGTGCAATTAGAGTGACCTAGCAGAAACTTATCTAGGTAGTGATATGGGACACTTGTCGCAGATTCAAATAGAGACCCCTTGGAGGCAGCAGCTAGAAAGAAGCGCCGGATTAGGTCCGTATGGAGAAGTAAGAGTAAGGGCTAGCACCGACTCGAGATCTGTCGTAGAAATGAAGATGAGCTAGATATTCTAACGTATATAAAGCCACCATAGCTAGATATGAGATTATGACTAGGAGTCGAAGGAAGACACGTGGCCAGTGACTTAGATTAGACCTATATACATAGTAAACTAATCTATCATTGAATATTTAATACTCACGTGACCAAGGAACTTCAAGTTAGCACGTGATCGGTTAGGTAGTCCACGAGCTATAATTTTCTAGACACAATATGCAACTAGAAGAGCTCCGACTAAGCAAAAAGCGTATTCAAGGAACTTCAAGTACACGTGACCAGTAAGGTACCCCCGACAGCAACGCTTACTTGAACTCTTTGGAGTATTTACCTTAAAACAGCTGCATATTCTATACGCTTATTAGCCGTACTGTAAACACTCAATATATTTACGAAAGCACCCTAATGATCACTTGTAATTCCACTTGAAATTATGACAGAAGTCGTTATATTCAATTACAAAATGCGTAACATTATATATATTAATTCAAAAACAAATTTAAAGTCACTCAATCTATCTAATCGAATAAACCGAAACCCATGTCATCGTCGGATTCCTCCTTAGCCTCTTCTTCAGCTTGTTCTTCAGCAGCAGCGGAAGCACCACCAGCAGCAGCACCGCCAACAGCAGCACCGCCAACAGAAGCACCACCAGCAGGAACAGAAGCAAACTTAGTTTGACCTTCAGCAATCAAGTCGTTGATAGACTTGCCCTCCAAAGAGGATAGCAAGTTGGAGATTTGAGATTCTTCAGCTTCAATACCAACAGATTCGATCAATTCCTTGATGTCAGCAGCGGATGGTGATTCATTACCACCTTGCAACAATAACAAATAAGCAGCCAAGTACTTCATTTTTCTTACTGATTTCTGGAGATTTTATTGAAATAATCGATTTAAGCTGAAAAACAAGCAGACTATTCCTTGGTATATTAAATAAAACAGTACTAAGAAGAGATCGTGAAAGGAGAACATCGAATCTTGATATTTCATGAAAAATTTTAGAATTTTAAGAGTGTATCACTGTGTACGAGTGGACTATATATTTCGCACCGCGAAAATTCTGGTCTTATAGGATCGAATCTTATCCATAGTAATAATCCGATGAGATGACTAGAGAGTGCAATAATAACATTTAGCGCTGAAGTTTCTGTAGACCATGCCAATGTTATACGAAGCCTTTAGGGATATTTTTTTTGGAGGTATTGCTGGAGCAGTTGGTAAGGTAGTTGAATATCCATTTGATACCATAAAAGTACGATTGCAAACTCAACCCCACCATGTTTTCCCCACAACCTGGTCATGTATCAGGTACACATATGCAGAAGAGGGTCTCTGGAGAGGTTTCTACCAGGGTATCTCTTCGCCACTTTTCGGAGCTTTTTTAGAGAACGCTCTACTATTTGTATCGTTCAATATAGGTAAACATCTAACGGATGTATACACTGATTTTGATATTTTGACTAAAACTGTTCTTGCAGGTGCGTTTGCAGGTGCATGGGCTAGTTTGGTGTTGACACCTGTAGAGTTAGTCAAGTGTAAGTTGCAGGTTTCTAATTTAGAGAACTCAGCATCGGAACGTGTTTCGGTATTGGAAACCGCTCGAACTGTTGTTCGGGAACGTGGGTTCGGTGGACTATGGCAGGGGCACTGTAGTACCCTACTGCGAGAATGTCTTGGATGTGCGGTTTGGTTCACAACTTTTGAGACATTGAAGAACTGGTTTTCTTCTACAGGGGATGGAATCGAAAACACACCATGGGAACTACTAATATCAGGTGCCTGCGCTGGTGTATGTTTCAATGCTAGTGTCTTTCCGGCAGATACTGTCAAATCTACTATGCAAACTGAGCATGTCAGTTTCTCCTCTGCAATTACAATAATTATGAGTAACAATGGGCCGATGGGGTTCTATCGGGGAATTGGAATAACATTGCTCAGGGCTGTACCGGCAAATGCTGCAATATTTTACATCCACGAAAGGCTTTCCAAACTGTGAAATAAGACACTGGCTATTCTTACTGTTACCTTTAATTAGCATTTTTCGGTTTTAGAAGACTGAAAGGATGAAGCAATAATTGGCAAACTGGCTAGTTTGTTGAGATTAGCTATGATAGACGAACACTGCAAGCAAATGAGTGTGCTAGTAATGTGCTTTAAACGGTAGTTTTGCGTTTCCTATGTCTTTATGTATTATCAAACTTTTAGGCTGGTTATTAGATTTCTGATTGAGAATATTTGCAATTGCTTCAAAGCAGATTAAGCATCAACAAATATTACATAACAACCCTTATACAGACGATGCTGACTGTGATTATCTTAATATTCCTACAGATATACTTCTAATACAGATATACTTCTAATCGTTAACACATTCTTCCGTACAGTATGATATATAATATTCACTATTCATATATATCCTTGTATAAGATGGACTAATGTCAAAGCATCTCCTGAAGAATAACTCATAATAAGAAGCCAACAACATGTCTTTTAGCGCATTGACACCAGTAGGGTATGTATTCTTCATTGCTATGGACTAAAGATTATCAAATTAATCATACTAAAATCTTATAGAAAATATGTTGCAATTCTCTCAGGATTAACAATAGTATCAGTCTTAGGAACGAAAACTATTATTCGCCAAAGAAGACAAGGTCAATTCCAACCTAACTATTTGGAATCAAAATCTACAAATAATGATTACAATCTCGCAAAGATCAAACCAGGCTTTCCTGAAAATGAAAGGAAGAATGAGACGGAGGAGGTCAAGAGAAAAAGCGAGTACGAAGCAACAGGTTTATCGTACATGAGCAGGAAGCGTGGTGACAAGTTAGGGCTCCTTGACAAATGGAACAAGGAATAAAGTACTTAGTATTATTGTCTATAACAATACAACTAAATTTATCGTTTTCATGGGTTTACACTACATATATAGGTCTTAAGATTAAGTACATACACAAACACAAATTAACCTTTCAGGTAATAGTACAAAATATATCATTTAGGGTGAAATAAATGGAACCTTGTCTTACAGACCTATTTGTTTGAGTCTTCAAAATAGTCGGTCATCTCTTGGTCTAGTTGTTCCAAAGACTTCTTTTGGGGCTTGGATCTTCTCTTCTCAGCTTTTGCCATAGCAGTTTTCTTGTTAGGTGCTCTGGAATCCCTTCTTGTAGCCTCTTTCCTTGGAGCGTCTCTCCTTGGGACTGGCCTTAGTACCCTGTCCTTGCCTTTATTAACTGGAGCGATTCTAGCTGATAAAGGCTTTCTGGTAGGGTCGACGATCAAATTCAATCTTAATTTGGACTTTCCACCATCAATTGGAGCACCATTAAATTTCTTGACCGCTTCACGAGCCTTCTCCGCATTTGCAAATGTCAATGTTGCCATACCAGTTGAATTACCTCTTTCATTGTAACTCAACAACACCCTTTGTAAACCGCCTACACTGGATCTGAAAAAGTCCTGTAATATATGTTAGTTTAGTCGTCCATTATCAAAAAAGAAAAATTTTAAAAAAGGAAACGCATCTCTCGCCTTGGGACATTAAACGCCTTTGCACTGCTTATATAGCGCCAGTGGATGTAATCCCCGCCAGGAAATTCACTGCTAAAAGCCTCTAGTCTCAGACAGAGAAACTACTTCCAGATCTACTGTTGTAACCTTGTTTTCTCATGAGGTTTCATTAGGCAACCTTGGAACTTAGCTTTAAGATAATCTATCACACAACCTATCGGGATGTCCGAACAACTCTCCTCCTACCATGAGAGGCTCGGCTATACCCGGCCCTATTCAAACTTTCCATCGCCAATTACGGCATAGAATAGAAATTGAACTGTCCCATATACTCTACCTGCGAGTACGGGCATAAAAGGATCGACACCAGCAACAGCCACTCATGGGTCGTCCCCTAGGTCCACTAATGTGTATTCGTATTAAGGGCTTGTTCCTTTATAACGGTAATACCCAGTCACATGAAAAACTCGTCACAACAGTACTTCCCTGAATTAATCCTTCGTGAGAAAATCCGAAGCACGTCCCTGGCGCCCATAAATACCACGCACGTGCGCAAAGCAGATTATAACTCACCAAAAAAGGCAATCAATCTCCTTCATCATTTTTCAAAAACCATCCTGGTCAACATACTCTAACCGCATCTTCTTTGATATCTCTTGGTAAACCCTCGACATTTACCTTCGTCGCATAAGCCGCATCTAATATACTGCTAGCCTTCTCTAAAGAGATCATAGGCTTTCTAGCACTTGAAGAAATAGGGCCTTTGCGACGGATATTCTTTGACATCTTCCTTGGGCCTGCTTTATTAGCCTTTCTAGCGTGCTTTTTGTTGGAGTCAATAATCTCGTCCAAGGCTTTATCCAAATTTGCTGACATGATGTAATATTTTTAACTTTAAATCAGTTACGCTAATGAGGTTGTTTCCAGCTCAAATTTATGCCTAGTTCAACTAAATCAAGCAATAACTTCAAGTTGCCATCCAAAACGTAACGAAAATAAACAGCACACCAGGGGAAAAGACGTCTTATTAAATACTTTTTTTCTTTCAGGTTCATATTTCGATCGATCATTTCATTACCATTTTCGGAAACTGTTCTGGCCGGGTAACTTATATGTTCCATCTAACGAAATGTAATTTTGTGTGTTTTCGTTATTCCGAACTTGTATTGACATGTCCGCTACCTTACAAGAGATGAATTAACCCCTAGTTGCTTATTGAGATATCATTAGAAAGTTAGACTATTGGTCAGCCTTAATTATTAATTCTATTATAGACTTGTCTGGTTTGTAAAATTATAGGTTCCAGATTCATATAATTTGCGTTTCGGACAAACGCATATAGAACTACTAGCTCATCGGAAGCTGATAAGTGGTTTACAACTCGGTTTTGACTGTTTGATAGTTTGAAACGTTTCTGTTCGTTGTTTTTGGTCTTGAAGAACCCATAATTGATTAGGTGTCTATTTTGCTGGAGATTTGGGGGTTTAGGTTTGAAATCTAATCTAATATGTTGAGTTGTGATCCGAATGTTAAGGATCAGCAGCAAGGATTGGGTGTTAATTCTGGAGAAAAATCGCAGAGTTTGCAGCAGCCTTTCCGCTCTCATCGAGGGTTGCAAAAGAAGAATGGGATACATAGTATTCCATCGACTGACTGTGGGCACAATGTGGAATACATTCTTTCTGCAGAGTTTGATAACAAATCTGGTGCGATGATAAAGCACCAATACCCCAAGAATTTGCCGAAGCTGAAGCACCAAACTTCTAATTTGGCAAATCTTGCAGCACTTATGATTCCGAATGGTATAGAGAACCGTCCTGGTGAATCAGACTTTACGGTTTTTATTTTATACAGAGACCGATACTCACAGACTTTTAGTCTTTTCCCACCTACAGAAGCTAGTATATCTAGAAATTCTACAGGTAGTTATGGTGCAGCCGGATCGTCGCCTTCAAGATTGGGATCCGTTATTCTAGAGGAGGATGAACATGCTGGCATTAGTACGACGTCTCTAGCTAGTTCTAAGAAAGATCTATTATTTTTCCTCAATGTTGTACACTCAGAAATCGATTATAGCAATGAGCGTGGTGCAGTTATTAAGTCTTTGGCGGTAGGAACCGTATTACAAAACTTTTTTATTTTTAAGCCATTGCTTATGATGGCATTGGATGCATATATGAAGTCTCCTTCAATGCAGATCTTGAAAGACTGTTTTGACCTGATAAACAGCTTAGATCTTAGCTTGATGGTAAGAATTCATTCTAACAAGCTTCTTCAAAACGTTTTAAATTCCATAAACAACGATGAAATAATACATGAACTATTGGATCCTCAAGGGAAAGCTTTGAAGAAGTTGTTAAGGGTTAGTGAGTTACCGGAAACTGATAAGAATGGTAACTCAATTGCCTTTAAACAGAGTACACTGATATACAGGTTTGACAACTTTAAGCCAATTGCAGTTCCACATTATTTTACAAGAATTCCTATTCACATTAACATGATCAAATATAATGATATTGAAGTTGATATAAATTATAAGGATCATGTTGTGAAGTTTTTAAGTGCATTTATCCCTCACCTTTCCAAGTTACCTCGGGATGCTCCACCCTGGCGGTTAATGATCAATTCCATGGAATTATCCACAGATAGTTTATGTCAATTGGTGCTTGCGTTATCCAACTTTATTCACGCATTTGAACACAAGTATATTCGTAATGGATCTGTCGTGGTTTTTCCATATATGGATATAAGTATGGTTGATGATTTGCGGTACGAATTATCGCAGCCACATTCAAGCGAACTCTATTTTATCGTTGGCGTATCCAATCCAATATTCGAGTTACAAAAGAATGTCTGGGATGTATACTATAATTTGGATACCGGAATTCTAATTTCTCAGTCATCACCAAATACCGCCCCTTCACATCGGACTTCGACGGGCTCTTTGCACCATGCATCAGTTAGGAGTAGTGACTTCTTGATGAAGATCTTTTCCAAAACTTCCAATTCAGTGACTTCCGCAAATGAATCACTGAAAATGGGTTTGCTCCAAAAGTTCATGCAGTATACCATGCAGCAGCAACATGACAATCAAACAGTGCTCAACGTGTTTAAAAGAGTCACTATCTTGCAGTTGATTCATCTTCTTCCGAAGCTGGGGAATGATGTTTCAATATCTACCGACATGCTGTTGACTGACGAGTATATGCTGACTTACAAGGATTTTGTAATATTTCCAGAGTTTTTTGAGTATAGCTCATTAAGGGTTATTCGATTATTAAATGATATGGAAAAGTCCCTACATCAAGCTTTCTTCCCCCATGACAAATCGAAAGATAGTAAAGAGCGTGTTTTATTAAAAATATACTGCCTTTTGAAAGAGATATACAAGTTTATTTGCTTGGATAAGACCCATTTGAGCACATTTTTAAATGTATGTCTTAACTATCCTACTACTCGCGCATTTGATCAGTTTGACCTTCGGAAGGCAGATTTCTCAAAAATAAATCTCACAAAAGTTCTTCGTCACGAACTCAGGAATTTGAATGGCGCTGATGGAGTAAATTATACTCAGGCTAACGTTATTGACTATCTATCCGTTGATAAAGGTTTGGGGCTATTATTTTACCCCTTACTATTGTATCCTGTGATGGATGTTACAACTGCTGGATTATATCCTACAAGTAGTAAGCATTCTTCCGGAAGTAGTAATACCTTTCCGCGTAGCGTCGAAAAGGGGCTAAGTTTGGATAATTCAAAGACATCGGCTAGTACATTTTCCTTTCCAGATGGTAATCTAACAATGGTAACAAAATACTATGAACAATTTCTTGAAAACAATCTCGTCTACAACACGAGAGACGACTTGTCAATCACGAGTAATCAGATCTCTGATTGTCCCTACATGGTTGATAGAATAAGGAAACTCGCGCTCAAGTTGTTGATGAGACTTGAAAGGCATCACATTGGACAACTTCTCATTGATAAGAAACTAAATCCCATCTTTCCCATGATATACCGCACTCTGAAAAGGGAGGCACAACTAGCGGTTTCTCCAATACCAAATCACAGTAATGATTCAAGTCTTACAAAAGACGTATCGAAAAGCTCACCATTTCCTGCCGCTTCCTTCAACTTTGCTGATAATGCGCCTGTTTTATCTCCCCAAATAGAATCTCATAATCTACCGTTATCAGCAAATAGACAAGAACTATTGCAGGACTTGAAGCTGATATCCTCACGAAATCCTCACGATTCTAAATCAACCGATCTCAGCAGTAAATCTTCGAAGAGTGATCTTATTGATTCGCTAACACGCCTTGAGCTTTACGGTATAGATGATTGGAAATACCTCGATTCTCCAGCTAACGTTCGAGTAACCACCAAGTCTTCGTCTTCAACTTTTCCTGAAGGCCCTTCGTTTTCAAGCATATATTCCATTCATCGTGACAATTACAATGAATCAATTCAGTAATTACGTAACTTTCAAAACAACTTTTTGTGCAGAATAGAACGGAAAATGAGTTGACAAATAAAGCATAGTATAATTAATAACAAGTTTAAAAACCAATTCTGGTACATATTATTCATATTGGGCTTCTCATATTTTTAGGTTGGTGATCTCAGTTTACCATGTCGTTAATAATGATCACGTTTGACTCTGTTCTCAAAAGATGGATTTAATTGGCAGATATATAATGAATACACCTAACGAAAGAACTCCATATCTTAAGAACTTAGTTTCATTCTGTATCACTAAGCGTCTATACCTTTTTATTTGCAAACTATTGAAATGGATTCTCGCGTTGTTGGTATTTTGGGAGGTGGTCAGTTGGGACGTATGATCGTTGAGGCCGCTAACAGGCTTAACGTCAAAACCTGTATTTTAGATAACCCCGGTTCACCCGCAAAGCAAATTAACGCCGTAGTGGAGCATATTAATGGAAGTTATAGTGATACTAGTAGTATTGAAAAGTTGGCTGCAAAGTGTGATGTTTTAACTGTGGAAATAGAGCATGTCGATGTTGCAACTCTTAAATCATTGCGGACCAAATACCCAAAACTGGAAATTTATCCTTCTCCGGAGACTATCTGGTTGATTCAAGACAAATATAGACAGAAACTACACCTAATTGAAAATGGGATAGCTGTTGCTGAGCCTCAAATTATTGAATCGCCCTCTGTTGAGACATTAAAGAAGATTGGTAATAAATTTGCATATCCATACTTATTGAAGGCTAGAACTCTTGCGTATGACGGAAGAGGTAACTTTGTTGTTAAGTCTGAAGAATCGATACCTGAAGCGTTGGAATTTCTTGGTGATAGACCACTGTATGCGGAAAAGTGGGCTCCATTCGTAAAGGAATTAGCAGTTATGATCGTTCGTTCAGTGGATGGAAAATTGTATTCTTATCCTGTTGTTGAAACAATCCATAGGGATAATATTTGTCACTTGTGTTATGCACCAGCCCGCGTTAGTGATTCCATCCAATTAAAGGCTAAGATTTTAGCGGAGAATGCTGTGGGGACCTTTCCCGGCGCAGGTATATTTGGTGTTGAAATGTTTTACATGGAAAATGGCGAGCTTCTAATTAATGAAATTGCACCAAGACCTCATAATTCAGGTCATTATACCATTGATGCTTGTGTCACATCTCAATTTGAAGCACATATCAGAGCTATTTTGGGTTTACCAATGCCAAAAGACTTCTCTAATTTTACTGTTCCATCTACGAATGCGATCATGCTCAATGTTCTTGGCGATAATAATAACGTAAATGGCGAGCTACAACTTTGTAAGCAAGCCTTAGGAATGCCCGGTGTATCTGTTTACTTATACGGTAAGGAATCTCGTCCTAAGAGGAAGATGGGCCACATAAATGTTATCGCATCATCGATGGAGGAAGCCGAGTCAAAGCTTCAGGCTATCGTTACTGGAAACGCTTCATCCCATGATCAAAATGTATCCGATAGTGCTTCAAAAGCGCCACTGGTAAGCATTATTATGGGTTCTGATTCTGATTTGCCGGTAATGAGCAAAGCGGCAGATGTCCTTTCCCAGTTTGACGTTCCATTCGAAGTTACAATTGTTTCTGCCCATAGAACCCCACATAGGATGTCGAAGTTTGCAATTGAAGCTTCGCAACGTGGTATTAAGGTTATTATTGCAGGTGCTGGCGGTGCTGCACATCTCCCTGGTATGGTGGCCGCAATGACTCCGCTCCCTGTTATCGGTGTTCCGGTCAAAGGATCTGTGTTAGATGGTGTAGATTCATTGCATTCTATCGTTCAAATGCCTAGAGGCGTTCCAGTGGCAACGGTAGCAATTAATAACAGCACTAATGCCGCCTTGCTGGCAGTCAGGATGCTGGGTATGCACAGTACTAAGTACCAGAACTTGATGAGTCAATTCTTGTTGAAGCAAGAGCGTGAAGTCTTGGAAAAGGCTGAAAAACTAGAAACGATTGGCTACAAAAAGTATTTAGGTAATTGAATAGTATTAAATCAAGTAGACAGTATTAAATCAAGTATTAATTCATTAAGAGTGATAATTGAACAGCTGGAGCTTCCTATAACCATATCTAATCATAATTGATGTGAGCGCATCATACATAGCGCTCCAACTGTAGTTTATTAGAGTTACCATTCACTGATTAAATTATTATATCTTGACAAATAGCTTCATTATACCCTGGTAGCAGCAATAACTAACTGGCGAAAGTATATTTTTGCAATACAGTAGCCTGCAGCATTTACCACGATAGCCCCAAGAGTATGCTCCGGCCAGGTATTTAAATTAAATGAGGTACCATTGAATATAGAATATTGCATTGCTCTCCGTATTATACCATTGGCTGACAACGTATGTTCACAGGTACAACATGGGGGGCACTGTAGAAATTGGACAAAGCTCCAAATTCTCGCTAGTAAGTAGAATAGCACGAATCGAACTTAAATGCATTTTGCAAAAAGCCTTGAATTCTAGCGGTATTTCTGCAATTTTAGCAAATCTCCTTTACGCCAACCTCGGATATACTAAGGTTTGCTTAGAGTTCTTTAACGCACCATGTGAAATTACATCAACCTCAGGCATACTAAGGTTAACTTTAAATTCTTTACCCCTCCATGTGACTTTTGAGCCGCACATGGCAACGAGCCATATAGGAAATGATAAAGCTTCACGCAACACCCAAAACATGAACCAGTCAGTAAGGTACCGATAATGAAACTCGTAATCAAGAAAATAGGGCAAACTAGCTTCTTCATTCACAAAATCGTCCAATCTGTAATCTCTTGGGAACAGTGTATTATACTGCATCCTGTCCATAAAGCACCAGATGATCATGTGCAGCACAAAGAAGAGCACGCTATTCTTTTTCGGATCAGCTGCAAGCGCTGGAACTATCCTAGGTATCCCAAAGGCACCTATCGCTCCAAGTAAAATGGATTCAGTAAGCGGTTCCAACAGGGTCGGCAATAAATCCATATACTTCCGCACACGAATCCACCTCACCCGCCTATTCACATAATTCGAAAAACTAAGCTTATTAGTCTTGGAATCCAAAGGCTGATAAACAGAGTGCCCAATCATAGCTGTGCGCCCATGACTTGACTCCCATAGCGCAGTACCAATCATATTATCTTCACCATAGTATCTAGCAAAGAAGCCGATCCCATGGTTCGGCTGTTTGGTTGGAATATGCACTATGCGCTCTTGGAATGACCCGTCGAAAGTAATTTCAACGCACTTATTCCCTGACAGTGACACAGCGTCTCTAGACGTCGAGATTTTCTTCGCATACTCTATTTCAGCCTTGTCCTTAAAAGCATTACCGATCTTACCCTCCCCAATCATATGAACAGCCTCATCAAGAGCGCTTCGCCTAAATAAGTTACTTTTTCCATTTACACATGGAAGGAGACTCAATTTATTAATTGCAACGTATAGTTTACAGTGAGCGGTGGAAAGAAACGTCTCTTCGAGCCTGTCACCAATCAGCTCGCTTCTCAAACTAATTCCGACCGGAAGGTGATGTGTCAGAACTACCGGCCTCTTCGTTTTCCTCCCATTATCTAGTGAAAACTGTAAGCTTGCAACGCTCTGTGACAACGTTTTCGGCAAACTCCATACATTAGAATCCATTATCCAGATAATATCATGCTTCGCTAGCATATAAGCCTTAGTAAGATTGTTGACTTTTGGGTTTATGCCGTAATCATCCTCCCCAATCAATAGTTTGATATCGTACCCAGGGTATTTAGCCAAAAGCGACTTGATTATACTGATCGGACCAGTAGCGTCATCAACATTTGAAACAGCAAATATAACCTCAATCTTGTCCCTTGGATAATCCTGTAATATTGAACTTTCAAGACACGCTTCCATCTCCGCATCAACACCCTTACACGGTCGTATAATTGTCACGGGCTCCTTATCGGCTTCTTCAAGCCTATCATTATGTCCGCGATTTCTAAACTTGGTAATTATCTCTAACCAACCGTAACTGACTACTGTAAGAACAAAAACATACCAAAGACCAAATAAACATGATAGGTACCATTTAACTTCCTCTAGATTAATCACTTTTTCATCCGAAACCTCTTCAGCAAACAGCTTAACATAAGCGCTCATGTTAAGCGAAGCGACAAAGAAATTAGCTGATGTCAGTAGTCAAGTAATCACTTAACTAACTTTCACACTTCTTTTAAATAGTGAACTTTGAAATCCCAAATGTAAAACAACACAGCATTCAACAAAAAACTAGAATAAAACCAATTTGTTAGTGCCTTCGGATTTTCTAAAGCAAGGTACCGTAAACTAAAGTATAATCTGAACAGAGCCCTAATATACTGTGAATCCTTCTTCCTTATTTATCTAATAAGTTATCTTGTGCAAAACTGAAAATGGTACGACTAAGCGGGCTTCAAAGGGATGTATTACACCTATACAGGAGATCAATTCGAATCGCGTATACAAAGTCAGCGTCAACCACACCGCACTTTATTAAGTTTGCACGCAGCGAATTTGATAAGTATAGAAATATATCAAGAAAGGAATTTAGCACAATAGAACATTTACTACGTGTTGGTAATAAGCGGCTTGATCTGTACTCAAGTCATGAATTAAAAGACATACATTAAGTTAATGCATTCTAAAATATCACATGGAATTCCACATGTTAATAATGAATGTGATTCTTTAACTAACTTAACTGTTTTAGTGATAACTGGTAGAGAATATTAGACGCGAGAAGTCATATTATGTACTTACATGCTTCATCATACCTTTATCTTCTCCCCCTTCCATATGAAAACAATAGATAAGTAATAATACAAAAAAGCTAATCAATACTATATTGCTGCCATTCATACGCATTCTGATGATGCGGTATTAATCTTCTCCTCTTTTTAGTAGTTAATCATTATCACAAACTTGCATAAATGTCATCGTAGTGGGTGAATATGAACCCAATTAAATAATTTCTTTCTTTCATATCTGTTATGTCCTTTTCACCACTGTAGTCTCTGATTAAACTTGGCGTAAAGACAAGGGATAAATTATTCAAGTTCATTAGATTCAGATCCTGATATTTTGCAATGAGGTTAATATGTTGACAAAGCGCTTTTAAAACTGATAAGTGTTCAGTTGGTAGCAGTCGAAGTAGGCTAGCAAGTTTAGTGACAATCGATGGATAGACTTGGCTATTTTTTGCGGATTTTAATGATAAAGTAGAGCATAACTTTTCCTCGCGAACAAGCTGCATTAGAGGCTCATAAACCTGAAAGGTGAGTATTGGGTCAGGAAGCTTTCTTAAATAACGCTTCAGGACGCTAGTTACAGCGTGTATGTCTTGATTTAGAAATTCATATAAGCGCTCGGAGATTTGGCTGTCTGATTTCCATTGAATAAATTCATTTTCTATTTGTTCGATTAGTACCTGGGATCCGGATTTCCTGTATATGCCTTCACTAGTTATGTGATCCATACTTGCTTCTATATGGGCAATACATGTCGAGAGGATCATTGGTAGCTCATTGCCTTCGTATGCTACCCTCAGGACCAAAGTGGATCTGTATAGATCGGCGCCAGGGTTTACTGAAATTAATTTCCAATCTTCGAATTCGTTCGGATTCTGGAGGATGGGGTGTGAAATATTTCCAAAGGGTGAAGAGTTTGAACTTCCGTTTTGGCCTGAACCTGAAGCAGCACTATTGTTGTTCGAATGACCGGAGTGGGTTGGTTTGCCGCTGAAGAGTTTCCAGAATCTTGGCTTTGTACTGGAGGTGGTTGATGTCACAACTTGCTTAATAGCTACCTGAGTCTCGTCCATCTCTTCAGAAAGGTTTGATTGGTATTCTCTGCGCTCCATTCTAAGCATATCAACCTGGTATTGGAGTTCCTCCTTGGTCTTCCTTAGCTGGTCAATCTGAGATAATAATTGGTTCTTTGTGTTCTGAAGTTCACCCGTTACCATTCTCAACTGACGAAGTGTAAGCTCTTCGTTTATTAGGTCCCTTTTAAAGAATTCATCGTTTGTAGGAGTTTTGTCATCATTATACTCGTCCTTAGATGATGCTTTATTAATCATTGGTAAGTGATGTGTGCTTAATGGTGGTGTCATATTGACAGCAACACGAGATGCGCTTGCAAATCCACTTCGAGACCTGCTGTGGCCAAATGACTGCTTGCTAGAGGATTTCGGAGATATTTGACTGTAGATAGTGGAATCACTTTGCCCACGACCATGGGGATTGCTTAATTTACGACCGTTGCTAGAACCTCCCAGGAAATTAAAGTCTTGCTGCTGGTTCCTGAATGTAACGCCCCAACCTGTATGTGTATCTATGTTAGAATCGATTTGCTGGTTTTTGTTAGGTGTGCTAGACTTTTTACTGTGGATAAGATTAGCAACCTTATTTCGAACGGACCCAGACCTTGTTACCGAGCTTTTCCCACTAGTGCTTCCTTGGTTTGATGGTGATTTAGAATATTTTGGATCCAGAGATTGGCTTGAAGTCGAGTTTTGTATGGAACTGGCTTGAGAACTTGCAGTGCTGGTTGGACCGTCATACTTGGCAAAAACTGAGAGACTGGAGGGTTTGCTTCGCCTTCTTTCTTGATAGTCTAACTGAGATGGAGAAAGGTCGGCACCATCCAAAAATATTGGTGGTACGCTGTGTTTCCCTGAAGAGAGATGTAATCCATCATCTGGGGGAACTAATAAATCGCCAATAAACTCGCCGCTGTCAGACATAATGACACCCCGTCTATGTAATGGTGACTTTGACTGCAGTGGGTCCTCCTTGTTTCGTAGTGGTGTTTTATTGAGAAGAAAGTTACTTGCTAATTCGCCCTCAGACACGTTGTTTACATAATGTGGATCTGGATTTTCTTCCTTCGATAATGTCCTTTTCAATACTTCATCAACTGAATAGTGCCTTTGAAGCCCTTCCAGAGTATCAGTATTAAATTCTTGAGTGTATCCACCTGCGCCGTTAACTATTTTGTTGTTCTCAGCAAGAAGTCTTCTAGAAGATTCAGAAGTAAGGTATTGAGGTTCCCTTGAATTGAATTCCAGCGCATCTACTTCCAAGGTTTTATTATTAGTTTCATTAGTGTTATTGTCATTAATTTGTTGGATAAGAGTAGGGACATCAGCATCTCCGTTAACGGGGTCATCTTCGTCGTCCTCGAGAAACTGCGCAACCACGGACCATGAATTGGATTTGATCGAAGATACACGTTTGTGTTGATTTGGTTTGGATGAAATACCGGCATGTCTCTCATAGGTAACATTGCTATCCCTCCGTAAACTGTCTGCTGGACGTACCCTCTCTGCCTCATCAAATATGACGCTGCTGGTGAAACGAGACTCCTCAGTAGGTATTGGGGAGCTATTATCAGACATGTATGAGCTTTGGCCAATATCTTCGAAAGGTTCAGTAGCAGATTTAATAGATTTAGGAGAAAGGGGTGTTCCAGAAGTTTTTGTTGGATCACGAGAATCTTCTAAATCCGCCAAAGATTGCGGGGAAAGGTGTGCACCAGAAGAAGTCTTTGCCGGAGCCCGCGTAGTCTCAAAATCTGAAACAGCTGAAGAGGCAATTTGGGGAATTTTGGCCGGCACCGTAGGAAGTTCTTTCTGGAGGCGACGCTTTTTCTCCTCAGCGTTCTTACGCTTCGCTAACAGGCGTTCATGGCACGAAATACAGAATAACCCTCTTTTCGTCTTCGCGTACTTAAGGTCATCAATTTTCTTTCCACATTTACAACACTTGAAACAATCGGAACAGTAAGCTTCTTTGGAAGACGAAAGTATTATAGCTAGATCATCGATTTTCTTCCCACAACCCTTGCAGGAATCCGCACACTCAAAGCATATTAATGTACCTGTACCTAAAACCAGGAAATCAGAGTCGCATGTCAACTCTTTGTTGCACTTATAACACTTGAAACATTGGGTGTGCCATCTATCTCCTCCCAGTTCATAAGCATGTCCTGAGTTAATAGATAGACGACACCTTGTACAGCTAGGAGGCAGGACCTTAGTACCGCCACTCACAGTTGACAACACACTTCCACTTTGCGAAACCGACATGATTATAACACTGGATTAAATAGCTGACAAACTTCTTGTAAAGATAAAAATAGCGACTGTAAGCTGTCTTCACTATAATAAATGATCACTAGGCTTAATAATAATAATAAAACACCTTAAGGCCCGAGACCAACAACTTCAGGAACTTTAGCTGCTATCAATACAGATGCTTTCGGTTGTCTGTTATCTAACAGAACGTTTATTCTCTTAAAGCTCGTGAACAAATAGATTCGTATACGTGGAGAATGTTTGTAAAATATCTCACAACGAAGCTTATTAAAGCAAAGCCTACACAATAAGATATGTAGGATCAGTGGCTTCCGGTGAATATCTAATACGTTGAACGATGGAGCTGAGTAAGTAGATTGCGTAGTATATATATAGAATACATGAAATAAATAAATGAAATAAAAAAAGTGGTGAAAATGAATTCGATTTGGTTGAAATAGATTCGTGATTCAAAAGTACAATACAGAATAAACTCGACGCAGCTGAGAATGGGATTGACGCATCTTTAGTCACCGGTAATTCTTGAAAGAGGTATAGGTGGTTTTGTATTATTGATTATACCGGATATGGTAGGATAATGTGGGAGCCGTCGATAGTGTGTATTAGTGATCAGTCTCAACGCGTTAAGAAGGCACACAGATGAAATCCTGCCCCTCACAACTTAACATTGTAATTAAGTTATTTGTGATGCAGCAAATTTTACTGCAAGTCGTTTAGATAACCTACGTAAATGGGATTGTGTTCCCGTCGTAACTATATAGTGAGTGTGCGTAAGGCGATGAGCTGCATATGTGGTAAGTCACGTGCCATACTAGACGAAAGTATTTGAAGTCAGGCCGGAGATGAAGCATTCTTGAGATGATATAAGCAGAATATAGTTTCTGTTGAGCTGACGGCGCTGTTTCGGCATAAGATTATCATACTGCCCAGCCATCCATTTGGCCGTTTAAACATAACCATGTGACGCTCGTCTCGACGGTACGTTAATACGGCCGTTTGCATTGTGTCTCTTGTTACCCGGCTATACCGGGTAACAATTGGGATTATAAAATTAGTTGATAATAACGACTGGGACCAGGTAGAATACAATAATGCTGAAATGGAACGAGCAATACTGAGGTTGAAAGATGAGTGCCACGACCCAGGGTGCGACTACAACGTCGTCTTCTGCATTTCTCGCGAATATAATTGGAAAACCAGTAAATGTTAAATTGCATTCAGGCATGCTTTACCAAGGTACACTAGAATCTATTGATGGGTTCATGAATGTCGCGTTAATAGATGCGGTTGAATATTATGAGACTGAAAATAGCCATGTAATTCATAAGTATGACTCGGATATATTTCTGAGGGGTACACAGGTTATGTATATTAGTGAGTTGTAAGATATCAGCATGTATTTATATTGTACGTAGCTGGAATTAAGCCAAATTTTATACGAATCAGCGGAGCCTTCGTAAAGAGAATATCCTATTAATTGTATACTTATACGTTATATGTCAGCAGGACTATAAAATCCTGCAAGGGGGACCTGGAATTACTATTGTGCATCATGAACAATCACGAAAACAGTTGCATCGCGACGTGATAGCTAAAAAGTTGAACATTAAGCGTAATCAGTGCGCACCTTCTTCCTTGTGGTGTTTCAAATGGAAGTTGTATTCCATAGTGTAACCAATACCTAGGATCAGTAGAACAACGTGTACTAACGGCTTAGCAGAAGCGTTGTCACCCTCAAAATACTTTGTTCTGTATTTAGCAAACAAATTGGAAGGCTTACGAGCTGGGGCAGGTCCTGTAGGTAGAGTCTTGTAAAACTCTACGACATTGGCAATACGTTTAGCGCTGCCGGAGGAAGCTAAGTTCTGGGTAAGTTGTTAGTAAAAGAGAAATAAAATCAGGTTACCAGGCCATTTTAGACATTGTTACAATTCATTGGCATAGCAAAAGTATTCGTAGCACAATTACTCGTTACCTGGAAGTGTCAATAGGTTTAGGTAGCAAAATTCGACAAAAGGAAGCCTCATGCCAATTTATTAAAATATCATACCTTTGCAGAAACAATTTTTGGTGGAATTAAAGTGGATAAAGCACGCTTGGAAATCATGGTAATACTCTTCAACCAGTGACTAAAACTGCTGTACTTGTACTGTCTAATGCATATCTCTAGGAAGTTTAATTCAGCGAATTGAGTGGTGAGATTTCTCAATTCTCGTATAACACTATGTGAAAGACTGCTTTCTGATTGGACGGTGAACACTTACGTAATTTAATAACCTACTAACGCGCTTCTATACATTGAAAGTACTGTCTAAACTTTTAGCATCTCTTCAACGGTCTGAAGCTTCTGCCGTGGCTGACCATTGGAGGCGTTGTCTTTTTCTATAGCGTCTATCTTTAACCATGTGGCCCATGTTGTGTAGTTGAGACCAGTAAGGTTGACTTCAGTCGCAGTTCTTGGTTTCAGCGGCAGTTGAGATATATATTTCATGACAGCATCACCAACATTAAAAGAGTCCATCATTGTGGTCATAATGACACCATTGCCACCTTTCCTTATCCAGCCGCTAGTAAATAGACCTGGGATAACATTTCCACTCTTGTTAAGGACTTGACCGCCTGCATTGCACGCGACACGGTTGCGACTGAAATCGATGCCCAGATCCGAGTAATCTGGAAGCGGTTGCCCACGGTATCCTAGAGATGTTATCAGGAGATCTATCTCGTAACTTAACTCCTTGCTGTTGTTCGAAATAACTCTATTTTCTTTTGTAATTGTGTTCTCACAAAATGACAATGAAGTAATTAAACCGTTAGAACCGGTATTTATCGCTAATGGGGTTTTCAAATAATCAAGCACCCATCTCTTTGAGTATCCTTCTGAAGGAGGGGCATACTTAGTGAATGACTTCCCCTTACGTTCGTGGAAAGGCTTGAGGTACTGTTCACACATTTCAATTCGCCGCTTAATGCTTCGCTCCATGCCGGAGAGATCCCATTCGGACGGAGTGAAGAATTGAGGATCAATATACCCACGTATGCCATATTTCTCCAGTTCCCACAGTTCGCGAAGCTCCTTGTTGGTGAATTTGCTATGCAGAAAATCTCTTCTTGCAATGAGTCTTACTTCTTCGATTGGAGCCTGTTGTAATAGCCTTATTGCATTTTGATTGATATCGGTGTTACCCCATATTTCGTCAATATTAGATGTCAATAGTAATCTGGTAATATCAAGGGAAACGTTACCATTACCAATGATCCCCACCCTCCGAACTTTAGTCCAATCGAAGTCATTCAAACGAGATTCTTTCGCATAATGCGGGTGACTGTTGTACCAATTCACAAACTCACGGGAAGTGAAAACCCCGCTACTAGTTTCCTCCCCTGGTATACCAAGACGGTTATCCCCAGAACATCCGTAGCTTAGTATTGTAGCATCGAAATTGTCAATAATAGATTTAAGAGGTAAATCCCGTCCAACAGTAACGTTACCAATAAACCGGAACTGATGTTCACCTGGTTGGGTATCTCCGGCATAGCGGTTAGCTATAGCTGTAAACGTATCTTCACAGTTCTTGACTTCTGGATGATCCGGAGCTACTCCATACCTAGACAGACCAAACGGAGTAGGTAAGGCCTCCCACAGCCAGACATCTAAAGGAACTTGGCACTTACTTAGCAAATGATACGCAGTGTAAAATCCCGATGGGCCAGACCCTATAATTGAAATCCGCTTACGTTCAATGGCGCTTGAAGCAAATCTTCGGAGAATCATAGCATAAACCGTCTTTCTTCCCATTGATTCTTCTCTATTATATTGTGCCTTTGATGTTGAGTAAACCTTTTTTTTATAAAAAGGTCCTAAAATTAAAGAGTATTGATGTAAATGGAGAATGAGCTTCGAAAGATATCATCTTTCAGCTTAGCTACATTTGCCTCAATCAACCCCTAATACTAAAAACTAACTAACCATGGATTTTGAGAGATTTTTATTGTTCGGTGATTCCATTACTGAAATGGCTTTTAAATCCAAAATAGCCGGTGAAGACCACCCAGATGAGTTCACGGTTGGAGCTGGTCTGACTGATGTATATGCACGTAAAATGGATATTGTTTTGCGCGGTTTCAGCGGCTATAATTCCCGTTGGGCATTGAAGTTGTTACCTAGGATCCTAAGATCAGAAAGGAAGATTGCAATTGCTTATGTTTTCTTCGGTACTAACGATGCAGCTATCGGTGGAACTCAATCAGTTCCATTGGATGAATATAAGCATAATATGAGCAAGTTAGTTGAGATGCTTCAAGAAGTTGATGTCAAGGTTATACTAGTGTCACCAGCTTTACATGATGCCGAGAACCCTGAGATGCTCGCTGAAGAAGACAGTAGAAGCAATGAAAATAACAAACTTTACAGGGATGCCTTGCATGAAGTTGGCGACAAGTACGATACAGGATTTGTTGATTTGTATTCTGCGTTCCAAAGAGTTGGCTGTACAAAATGGCAAGAACTATTAAGTGACGGTATACACTTCACAGGAAAGGGTTATAAGGTGTTCTTCGATGAATTACTCTCTGTAATTGCTGACAAATATCCGGAATATCACCCAGATAACATGCCACGGATATGTCCAGACTGGACCGAGGTCTTAGCAGATGGTTCTAATTTATGAGAGAACATTATAAGCCCTTTCGTCGATTTTAAAGAACCATCAACAACCTAAAGATACCTGGCTTCCCTTGGCCATCTTTTACTTATGCTTTTTTAACTATGTAGTGTTCAGTAATGAACATTGAAGTTCATATTATTTAATACATCAAAAAGTTGAATCTCATCATCCTAACAACAGTTGAAAAATCTTAAGAAGCAGAACAACTTTAAAATCTCCTGACTCTGTTCATGTCGGACGATAAGCTGCCTCAAATAGACCTGGAGAAGGTTAAAATCTCTACAGATGGCTCTATGTCAGGAATGGCAAAAGGACTATTCCAACAAGTCATGGAAGGAAATCCATATTTCGCAGCTGGTGGAGGTTTAATGATACTGGGAACCTCCCTAGCTCTCATGCGTAGAGGTATTAACAGCGTTAGTAGACTTTTATATCATCAGATGTTGGTTGATCTGGAAATTCCTTCCAAGGATAAATCATATTTATGGTTTTTGCAATGGATGTCACAGCATCCATCTAGATCATCAAGACATCTTGCAGTGGAAACAAGTTACTTACAGCATAACAATGGCTCTGTAACAACAAAAATTGACTTCGTGCCAGGGCCAGGGAACCATCTTATTAGGTATAAGGGAGCTTTTATGCTTGTAAAGCGTGAAAGGTCAAACCAAATCGCTAATTTCTCAAATGGGACTCCATTCGAAACCGTGAAACTTACCACCCTCTATAGGGATAGGAGCCTATTTACTGAACTGCTTACTGAAGCCAAAACTTTAGCTGTGAAGGCGCAGACAGGTAAAACTGTCATATATACATCGTGGGCTAGCGAGTGGAGACCCTTTGGACAACCGAAGGCCAAAAGAATGCTCTCCAGTGTCATCTTTGATAAGGGAGTGAAAGAGTCAATTATTGCTGATGTTAAGGAGTTTCTGCAAAATGGACAATGGTATCACGAGCGTGGAATTCCATATAGAAGGGGCTATTTACTCTATGGGCCACCAGGCAGTGGAAAAACTAGTTTTATTCAGGCATTGGCTGGTGAACTAGACTATAATATATGCATCATGAACCTTGCAGATAGTAACCTCAGCGACGATAGACTCAATTATCTGATGAACAACCTACCAGAGAGAAGTATAGTGCTGCTCGAGGACATCGATGCTGCGTTTGTCAAGAGGACCAAGTCAGAAGAAGGCTTTATTAATGGTGTGACATTTAGTGGTCTTCTAAATGCGCTGGATGGTGTTGCTTCCAGTGAAGAGGTCATTACCTTCATGACTACAAACCATCCTGAGAAATTAGATCCTGCTGTTCTACGTCCAGGACGTATCGATTTCAAGGTCCACGTCGGTAACGCAACACCATACCAAATAGAACAAATATTCTTAAGATTTTATCCTGGGGAAACTGAACTATGCAAAATATTTGTGGAGGAAGCACTTGAGCTGCACATTCCGCTGTCGCCTGCCCAACTGCAGGGTCTATTTGTTTTCAACAAGAGCGATCCACACAGCGCCATAAAAATGGTGGGGACTCTTGCACACTCTGGTCCGGCTCTTTGGGACCATGGTTCAGCACAACAATTGTAAATAAATTTGCCTAATACATTGTAAATATCCTATACTATATATTTTCTCCAAATAAAGATGATGACGCCTCATCGAGGTGAGTTGCTAGTATTCTTTTACTACCATCCCGTTCTGCAAATTGTTTTGCCTCTTCGACTAGCAATACTAGCATTTCTTGATACATGCAGCCAAATAACATCTTCTCAGCATCCCCTCGTACCTTAATGTCAGGGTCCACTTCACTTATATGCTGCATGAGAAGCTTAGAGACAGCATTATTCATTAATTATGTAACAGGCCTGCTTCAAGCAGAATTGTATGAACGCTTTGAAAACTAGCTTCTAAAATGTATTATATGACCTTCAACTATATTGCAAAATATAAGACCATGTTATGGCTACCCGCTTTGACCTATCGTGTATTAGTGAAGTGTCGCGCTCGACGATTCTGTGTTACCCGGTATTGCTATTGCCACCTTAAATACGTGTTTAATAATGATATAGACGATAATGAGCCCTTCGAACTTGACCAAATAACAAGCTAAAAGTAGTTCAAGCATCGTAGTTAAAGGTAACAATGGTGATGATCTCGAATTTTCATACGGATCTAATACATGATGCTGTGCTAGATTACTACGGCAAGAGATTAGCTACTTGTTCTTCAGATAAGACAATTCAGATCTTTGAAGTTGAAGGCGATTCTCATAAGTTAGTTGAAACATTACATGGGCATGAAGGGCCTGTTTGGCAAGTTGATTGGGCCCATCCTAAGTTTGGTGTTATTTTGGCTTCTTGTTCTTATGATGGCAAGGTTTTAATCTGGAAAGAAGAAAACGGTAGATGGTCACAAATTGCCACCTATGAGGTTCACTCTGCTTCAGTGAATTCAATTAAATGGGCTCCACATGAATATGGCCCGTTGCTACTATGTGCATCTAGTGATGGAAAGTTTTCTGTTGTAGAATTTAAAGAAAACGGTACTACGTCTCCCATAATTATTGACGCTCACGCAATTGGCGTAAACTCTGCATGCTGGGCACCTGCAATTGTGGACGAAGATGGTCAACAACAACAATTACGGAGGATTGTCACAGGTGGTGCTGATAATCTAGTGAAGATCTGGAAATATAGCCCTGATTCTAACACTTATCTGTTAGAAGACACTTTGTCTGCTCACACTGACTGGGTTAGAGACGTTGCTTGGTCTCCTTCAGTCTTGCCTCGTACATATCTGGCCACAGTATCCCAGGATCGCACGTGTATCATTTGGACCCAAGAAAATAACCGTGGTCCATGGAAAAAGACTTATCTAAGGGAAGAGAAATTCCCAGATGTGTTGTGGAGAGCTAGCTGGTCATTGTCTGGCAACATATTAGCATTATCTGGTGGGGATAACAAGGTGACTTTGTGGAAGGAGAACTTGGAGGGCAAGTGGGAACCTGCAGGGGAAGTTGAGCAGTGAAAAATGCTCTTCCTTACAATTTTATCTGACTTTCTGTCTTAAACTCCCACAATGATTAATTAATTATATATACTATGAATAGTATTTATATTATGTATATCATAAAATCGACTGTGTATTACAATCTAATTATGTTTAGCAAACGCATAATACTTTGAGAGTATAATGCCAATGAGCTCGTTTGTCGAAGTGTGTACCTGTTGATGAACTGTAACTTCAACAAATATTCTAGCTATTTAGAGCTCTTGAATAACAGCTTCTATTAAAGATTCGACGTCAGTTGAAGCTTTGATACTGTTTTCCAACACCTCGTAGTGAGATGCCTTCCCACTAGACGAATAATCAGCGTTTGGCTCTGTTGCTTTAGTTGGCGGATCTAAAAGACAGTTATTGGTTATTAAGGACAGAGCCAGCACCCTCCAGCCACAATGTCTGGCAACAAGTACTTCTGGAATAGTGCTCATACCTACAGAGCAGCCACCCATGAGACGTAAAAGCCTAGATTCCGCGCGGCTCTCATAAGTGGGTCCAAAGACGTGGGCATACACACCTTCGTGTAGATTACGATTAATCTTAAGCTCCCTGTGCCTGCGGAATAGTAGTTGTCTCAATTCCAAATCATACGCATCGGTGGTAGCAAGAAATCTTGGTCCACATTCATCAAAATTTGGTCCGATAAGTGGGTTTGTTCCTGCCAAGCCTGGGAAATTAATGTGATCGTTAATACACATTATATCCCCCACATTAAAAGAAGGCTCTAATGAACCCGCGGCATTAGTGGTGATAAGGATATTCAATGTTGATATTCTATTCAAAACACGCAATAGGAATGTTGTTTCCTGTAATGTGTAGCCTTCATAACCATGCAATCTCCCTTTCATAAGTACAACTGGAACATCTTTCATGTAACCAAGCATTAACATACTTTGATGGCCTTTAACAGTGCCAGTCCTACATCCTGGAATCTTGTCAAAGGGAATTGAAAGCGGAGGAGGCGTTTGCTGTAATTTATCACATATTCCGCCTAATCCAGAACCACATACAATGAGAACTCTTGGGTGGAACGCAGCTTTAGTAAAATGGGCTTTTATGCTATCCTCGAGATGTTGGAATGCACTTTCGATCATAGCGCGGTACTCTGTAATGTCAAAGGATGTCATATTGTCTGACTATACGGTGGAACTGTCATGATTCGTTACTCCTCGATATAATTTACTTTTATATGTTTTTTATTTACGTTAAACGCGTGAAAGCGCACTAAATATTTTTGAAGTAATCCATTCAGTTGTACGAATATACATATATTCTATATGACTATGTTTATTCGTTTATTAACTTTAGGGACATTGGATCTTAGTAAGTCTCTTACCGCACTGGATGTGAAGTCCGAGGGAAGCTAAGAAGTTATCTTGGGAAGATTGGAAATATTCTGGGTATCGAGAGTAATGTATCGAAAATAATGCATCCAAAATGCTATTCTCCAGTTAGCATAGCGGTCAAAAACTCCCTGGATTGGGTAGCGTTGCTGCAGCAACTGAGGAAGGAACATAATAGATAGCTGCGCCAATTTTAAAGACGCTTATAGTTAAAAAGTATAAGCCTCCGTTGAATAAACACCGGCCTATATTGTAGTTCTGGAGAGAATTTTTGCTTTGTTGAATAACAGAGTTAGAAGACTCCAGTGGTATGGGTTGACCTTTGTTGTGTATCAATTTAATTTTCCTTTTTTTGATACGCTGTATACACAACGTTTTTGGAGTATAGAAACAAGTTAACGGATCATTATAACGGGTTCATTACCATGTTATGTCGTAAGGATAGTTATGCTATCTGGTAAAATAATAATAATAATAAAGCCTCATCAATGATGCATCTCGGTGGGGGCACTGCGGAAACAACAAAACCAATAAGTTATTGTACAGATGGCAATTAATGGCGCCATATAGATGATAAATTGTCGTGTATAGTATTCCCCTTTCTTTTCACAGTGCCAAATTCATTTGTGTCGCCCCGGCAAGATAAAATAAAAAAAAATTGTGGTTTTCTGATAATTCTAGGATACAAGGCTTGCTGGTGGAAAGACATGTAAAGTAAACCTTAGACCTCAGCCAGTTTTAATGGATAGGATCATTAGGTAAATGATAAAACAAAACAAAAAAAATAGTTTAGCACTAGTCGCTATCGACAACCAATAATTAATACTGTGGTTGGACATATTGTTGTGATGGAATTCCCTGCTGGTACATCTGAGCAGGATATGATTGTTGTCCAGGCTGTGGCTGTTGGATAAACTGCTGCTGCATTTGTTGAGGTGGGATTTGTTGCTGGACGGAGTTAGCGTACTGGTTGACTTGTGCTTGCATGGGTTGATGAGTGTTGTCTTGCAAAGATTCTATAGGGAATGGAACTGGGACAGCGGTACTATCCTCTGCAACATACAATGATTTGTCAATCTGTGCAGGGATAGCGGCAATTTCAGTGCCCAATTCTTGTTCAATCTTATACAAGTTAAATCTGTCGTTCCAGTTGATCAAATTAATAGCCAAACCTAAATGTCCAAATCTACCAGACCTACCAATACGATGGAGGTAAGTCTCAGCAGTCTTTGGAAAGTCAAAGTTGATAACTACGTTGACAGCCTGAATATCAATACCACGCGTCAACAAATCCGAGCAAACCAACGTACGAACCTTACCTTGGCGAAATTCATGGAAAACCTTGTTTCTCTCTGGTTGCTTCATTCTAGCGTGAGAATAATAACATGAATAACCCAAATCCGTAATTTTCTTCGCCAATAGCTCCACCCTGTTTGTAGAATTACAGAAGATAATAGCTTGGTTAATCTGCAACTTGCTAAACAATGTGTTTAAACAATGCAACTTTTGTCTCTCCTCTACAAACGCGTAGTACTGTGTAATACCCTTCAAAGTCAATTCATCCATCAGGTTGATCTCGTAGGGTTTGTTCAAATGTTTAACCATAAATTCCTTCACCGTAAGCGGAAATGTCGCACTGAACAATAGCGATTGGTGGCTAGAAGGTAGGAAAGATAGAATCTGCTCAATTAAAGACTTAAAATCACGACTTAACATTTTGTCCGCTTCGTCCATAATAAACAATGAGCACTCGCTCAGATCCGCAAGCTTACGGGAAGCCAAATCCAACACTCTACCAGGAGTTCCAACAAGAATATGAACGGGCTCATTTAATCTCATAATATCATCTCGCAAATTAGTCCCACCAGTGGTAACCATACATGACACCCCACAATGCTTACCCAGCGTACGCACTACCTGAGACATCTGTAGTGCCAGTTCTCTTGTTGGCACCATTATCAATGCCTGAATACTGTTTATCTTAGGCTTCACTAGCTCCAACGTTGGAATAACAAACGCTGCCGTTTTGCCAGTACCATTCTTGGCACGTGCCAAAATATCCCTTCTAGTTAACGCAATGGGAATCGCCTCCTCTTGAATCGGAGATGGCTTCTCAAATCCAGCTTCAAAGATCCCCATCAACAATTCACGCTTCAAATAAAAGTTTTCAAACGTGTTCCCCTTAGTATTCAACACATCATCAGTCTGGGGCCTCGTATCCTTCTTTGGGATGTTTAGCTGCTTCTTCCAATCGTCCTCACTCATTATGCGATTGTTATTTTAAAAAACTCCAATGGAGCAAAATTCTAAGTAAATACTGTGAATCGCCTATGCGGTATTAACTCTTGATATTATCTTTCGATATTACCACCTTAACTAACAGTTCTGTCTGCGCCGTTTTATAGGCCTTTAGCGTCCTTTTATTTATCCTTTTACTAGGTCTTTTGGTTTGCCACCCAAACAAAATTCCAAGAAAAATATTCCTCAAACAAGAAAAAAAATTTTCATAGGGTGCTGGTATTCGTATTTGGTGATTGTTGAGCCGGGTAACTTTTTAGCCGCCACACCCCCGACTCAAGGGCACGTATTATGTAACAAGCGTGATGTTTCAGTTTGTTTCTTTGTTCGGCGAAAGGAACACTATGAAACATAGAAAAGGATGGCTGGTCGAATTGTACTGGTCATTTTTGATGTTGTTGTAAGATCTCTATTTAGAATAGTGAGATAAGTGAGTTACGTTTAGTAATAAAAGCAGTAGGTGTTTATTGCACTATCGGGGAAGTAGGATTTTCCTGTGTATGTAAAGACAGTCGTTGTAAAAAACTAATAATGGCTATGTAGTGAGCTACAAAACTTTTTCTTGGGATCTGGATCTATACAAGGGTTTGAAGCACTTTGGTTGTGCTTTTCTGTTTTCGTTGATCCGAACTGTGAATCTGTCTTAGTTGGCAGTGTGTATGGGCAGAATAGGGACGCCAATGAATACGAAGACGTTTTACGTATGAACCAGCAAAATATCTTTCAGCCTAAGAGCCTAAAGAGAAAGAACCTCAAGAGGCTGCAGCTGGACCATGGGGGTGAGAGCTTTGCAGTTGGTGGATGTGATGGGGTTGGAGTTGTTAGTGGGGATAAGAAGAACGCCTTAGTTGGAAGTAAGGTCACATTACATATGAAGCGATTGAATAGGCCCTTAAGCCTGGACATTGAGCGCGCCAGTGTGAAGTCGAAGGTGGTAATTGCGCAACCAAGCCCAACTGCTTCTGAGCACTCTGTCAACAGTCTTAGTCCAGTCACTCCAGATCCTGTTAAATGTGCTATGTTAGATGAGAGCTTTGCGAATAATTTTTCTAGGTTATCGATATTCGAAGATGGAAAGAAGGACATACAGTTGGAGGACTTGGTACAGCTGGGCAAGATCGGTGCGGGGAACTCTGGGACCGTGGTGAAGACACTACATGTACCGGACTCACGGATCATTGCGAAGAAGTCGATTCCGGTGGAAAATAGTGAGCTTGTGAAAAACCAGCTTATGCGGGAACTCACCATCATGAAGAATGTTAAGGAACACGATAATATTGTGGGATTCTATGGCGCTTATTATACCTCGATTACGAATCATGAAATTATTATTTTAATGGAATACATGGATTGTGGGTCTCTTGACAAGATCTCAGGGACGTATAAACGAGCTTGCAATAGAAATAAGGAACCCATCAATTACTCTACTTCTTGGTTCACAGAGTTATCTCTTTCGAAAATCTCGTATGCGATTCTAAAGGGTCTATCATACTTACACCGAGAATACAAGATTATACATAGAGACATCAAGCCTTCCAATATTTTGATCAATTCTAAAGGTTGTGTAAAAATCTGTGATTTTGGCGTCTCCAAGAAGATGATTGATTCAATTGCAGACACATTTGTTGGGACTTCTACTTATATGTCACCAGAGCGTATCCAAGGGAGCTGTTATTCTACGAAAGGTGATGTTTGGTCTTTGGGACTGATGATAATAGAATTAGTAACAGGAGAGTTTCCGTTAGGCGGACATAACGATACACCAGAGGGTATTCTGGATTTACTACAGCGTATAGTGAACGAAAGTCCACCATCGTTGCCTGCTAGTGCTGGTCTATCCGCGGATATCATTGATTTCGTTAATTGTTGCTGTGTAAAGGACGAAAGGAACCGATCCTCGTTGACGGAACTTATGAAGCATAATTATATTATGAAATATACGAATAACAGTGACTATCAAAGGAAATTTAGACGTTGGTGTAAAAAGATCAAGAAGATGATTAAAGAAGATAAGATGTATCAACGAGAGGAGATCGAGAAAGCCAAGATAGTAAATAGGCAGCTAGAGAGGTCTGCCCAGGCAGCGGCAGCTGCGCGATGTGGTGGTCGATAACCTTTTTCTTAGCCACAATTAGATAGTACATATAAAATAAAAATTGTAAATTTAGCTGTAATATTCTTGTTTTAAGGTCATAAACGTTTAATAAGAGATAGCATCCACAAAGGTGTGATCAGAAAATTATTAACCTTAAATACGTTCTTAGAATATTTGATATTACTACTAACTTTCAAAGGATACTGGTTTGTAGACTTTACTTTTGTTCCAAAGCCAGCCTTCCGTTCCTCTAATAAGTCCTAACATAATTAAAGAACCACCAATACCCTTTACAGAGTACTGCCACCACTTTGGATTTTGTTTGGCAAATGTTTCTGGCGATATGCCCTTAGCTCGATCTTTTGCATTATACTCAAAGGCTCTGCCACTGAGAAGGTACGCACCAAACCCCAATGAGAAAGCGGTACTCATAACTTGGCATGGTAAGCAGTCTCCCGCTTCTTCATTGGAGATATCACGTGGTGGCGGAGGGTTTATAATGGATAGAATGTTGCTATTACTACTCATTATCCTAGATATAAGTTCACAACTCTATGGTCCTACGTGGTAGATAGAGCATTGGTGCTGTAGATTTTGACGCAATGAGCTTACTGAAAAATGCACCGAATAACGCAAGTCGCGTGCATTTAAAGCAAAGAAATAATGTGAGAAGGTCCAACGCATGTCAAAGGAGAGCGATTTCCGTCAACGGCGGAAGGAGAATATTAAGAGAAATAATGATTTGCTAAGGAAGCTCAATTTGGGTGGATTGGGTTTACAAATTAAACGCGAAGTAGGTGAAGACGTCAAACCTAAACCTAAAGTCGCTAAAAAGACTGCCGCCAAAAAGATTAAATCACCGAAACCACTTGCAGTTCCTACTCGGAGATCTAGGAGGTTGCAAGGTGTGAATGTAGACGAAGATGGTATCCCAAATGTTAACGATAATGAACTGAAGAAACTTTTAGGAAGTAATTCAACGTCATCTCAAACAGTAGATGATCTAAAGGAATTGATGAATACCCCAGTAGTAGGTGACATTAAATTAAGTGACCTAGTTAAAGCGGAGAATGAGGAGGATCTAATTAAAAAGTTCAGTGTCTTTGCAGATAAAGGGTTTTCTAGCGGTGACTTCTTTGAAGAATTGAAGGAGCATCAGCAGTTTTCTGAAGAGACGAAACAACTTCAATCAGACTTTGCTCTACGTCAATACGAAACCTTTGATCCCAAAGAAATCGCCGTTGGATATGAAAGGATTACAGCTATGTATTTTCATCCTTCGAGGGAGAAGAAGCTAATCGTTGGCGGAGACACCACCGGAACTGTGGGACTATGGAGCGTTACAGATGAGTTAGGAATTGGAAGTGAGGAAACTGGTCCGGATATTAGCAGGTTTAAACTTTTCACGAAAAACGTCTGTAAGGTTGAGACTTATCCTATGAACACAGGAAAATTGCTAGCAGCGTCGTACGATGGTTCATTGCGTTCAATTCAGTTAAATACTTTGAAAAGTGAAAGTATTGCTGTATTTCAGAATTCTTATGGGGAAGCATTAGGTATTAGTGATTGGCAATTCAGTTATGAACATCCAAACGTCTTGTATATGACGACACTGACAGGTGAATTTACTCAGTTTGACCTAAGGACAAAACCACAATCGTATAATCTTATGAGGCTATCTGACAAGAAAATTGGTTCCATGGCAATCAGTCCTAGCAATTCTTATCAAATTGCTACAGGTTCACTGGATCGGACTCTTAAATTATGGGATATAAGGAAAACGGTTAAGAAACCAGAATGGTCTCAATATGACGATTTTCCAAGTCATGATATCGTCTCGACTTACGAATCTCGGCTATCGATTTCAGCAGTCTCATATTCTCCAACTGCAGACACGTTAGTGTGTAATGGGTACGATAACACTATACGTCTCTTTGATGTGAGTTCTGTCTTAGAAGCAGAGTTGAAACCCAAGACCACTATTCAACATAATTGTAAAACAGGAAGATGGGTCAGTATATTAAAAGCAAAGTTCAAGCAAAATAAAAATGTTTTTGCAATTGCGAATATGAAGAGGGCGATTGATATCTACAATAATGCTGGAGAACAACTTACCTCTCTTCCTACTTCTACGGTGCCTGCCGTCTTAAGCTGGCATCCATTGGAGAATTGGATTACCGGTGGTAACAGTAGTGGAAAGGTTTTCCTTTTTACAGACGACATTAAAGATAAATAAATATAACTCTAACATTTGTATTGTAATACTGTAGCAGCTTATGACATGTACTGTAAACATCGTATTGGAATTTTAATTTTAACTACAGAAGGTAACATTAAATGGTAAAACTAGTTTGCACAAAAATGGAATTTAATGTCAAATGATTAATCTGATAACACTAGAAGCTCAAAGAGTTTCACTATATAAACTGAATTGACCTTTAAGCGGTTAATAGTCCTGTAACATTGTACATAATTTTAGGTTTATTTACTATAGAATCCATTATTATAAAGAGGAGAAACGTTAATAGCAATCACCATCCGTTAGAAATATCATGAATTGCTGAATAGGGAGCGTAAAGCTCAGGTTATGTTACTGTTTACTCTTTATATATATCTTTTTATGTTCGAATTCTCTTATGTACGCTGACATCCTAGCAGCAGAAACTGGTAAACATTCAAAAAAGGTAAACTGATATAAGTACAACCATCAGTGTTAATAACACTAAAGGATCCTTCACATAGCTTGAAAGGTACATCTTTTCATTCCCAATTATGTCCAATGGTAATTTGCCATTAAGAACTAGAGATGAAGGTCCTGCATTGCGGGAAGAGAAGCATTATACAGACTTATATCCGGATCTTGATCATCATGAATTGTTGCCAATATTAATGAACGAGAATAAAGATAGACTGAAATCGGAGCATAATGAATCAGAAGCAACTGAAGAAAGAAATCAGATAATTCATAACAAATTACCCCATGTAAAGCAGATAATTTTTAACAACAAGGTTACCATAGAACCTCTAGGACCACAGTTAAAGAAAAGTTTGGTACGGTTTTGTAAAGTAACCGTACCACAATTAAGCGGTAATTATAGAGTGTCTAAACAATACCAGAAGTACGGGTACAGGACTGGACAGTCTCTTTTTGATAAAGGTGCTAAATATCTACCTTATATGAAAAGAACCGACCATCTCATAGAAAATGAGAATGATTATTTTGCCAGCATTTCTCCAGCTTTAAGAGATTTTAGGGTTGAGTATGACATGGATGAACAGGATGACCTATATCTTAAATTCCTAAATGAAACGCGGTTAAAGGGTTCTAAGAAGCAGCTTGACTACGAAATTTTTGAGATTGTGATGACTGTATTGGAAGTTGAATGGTTTTCTCTGGAGAAGAAGATTCCACAACGTCCTTCTACAGCGCTTACATCTAACACACATGAATTCCAAGCGGCAAAAGCACATTACGAATTATATGGGTCGGACGACGGAACTGGCTACGCTAATGACCAGCCCTGTGCAGTTTGCGGAGGAACTGACTCTGACAATACCAACGCGATTGTGTTTTGCGATGGATGTGATGTTGCTGTTCATCAAGAGTGCTATGGCGTTGTTTTTATTCCGGAAGGACAATGGCTCTGTCGCCGATGCATGATATCGAAGAGAAGCAAAATTAACTGCTTGTTTTGTCCAAGTAATACAGGGGCTTTCAAACAAACGGATACTGGATCTTGGGGGCACGTTATTTGTGGTATATGGATCCCTGAACTAATATTTGCAAACTTGCACTACATGGAACCAATAGAGGGCATAGATTTAGTACCAAAAAGTCGATGGCGACTAAATTGTTATATTTGTAAACAAAAGAATGGCGCGTGTATACAATGCGCAAATAAAAATTGCTTCACAGCATTTCACGTAACTTGCGCTAAAAGAGCTGGACTGTACATGGACTTTGGAGGCTGCACCGTGTTAGAAGCTGCTTCAAAAAATTTTAGGCAAGGCACGAAGCTAGAGAGCTTTTGTGATAAGCATTCCCCAGTTGGATGGGGGAATTGCGAGTTAGGTATTATGAAGACAAGAGCATATTTCCAAAATATTGCAGAAATGAAGGTTCAGGAAAGCCAGCGAGAACAGCAACCTCATAACGATAATGAAATACGCAATCGCTGGAAGACTAATAGGAGTACACCTATAGCGCCCCACCTATTTCTTGATACTGTAAAACAGGTTTTGGATACTATTGGGATTTCTCAATCTGAAAAAATAGCTATAGATATGTGCAAGTACTGGTCGATGAAGAGGGAACTTAAGAGGGGTGCACCACTAGTCAGGAAATTTGATCCAAGCTCCTTTAACACGCTGAGCACCTCGGAGCTAGAAGAAAGAGCCCAATTTGTTGACATTTTACTTAAAGATATTAATAAACTTGAAGATATTGCAAGTCTTATTGTACAGCGCCAAACTGCTGCAATGTTGAAGGATGAAGCTAATGAAATAATTGACAACATTGCATTTCATCCTGTCAGGTACATCCTCCGCAATAATTTGCGGCATTTATGGGATACCAGAGACTTCAAGATAATTAAAGAATATGATGGAGGCTTTAGTAACGTTTTGGAAAGAATTGAGAATGATAACTACAAAAGCATTGCCGAGTTTTTAAAGGATATTAGAAGCATTATGAATAACTTAAGTGCGCAAAAAGATATTCCGGCTCAAGTAAGAAAGTCACTAACTATTTTTGAGAGGCAATTCAATAAAAAGTCTGCCAAGATAGAGGATTTAGATATACATAAGCTCTTATCGCGAGATTTTAGAATTGAGCGAGACAGAATTGAGGAAGTCGAGTGGATGGGACCGATTCTTATGGAAGAAGAAGGACTGAGTGATGTAGAAGTTGAAGAATTAACTCCCGCTCAGGAGAGGATACTGAAATCCTTTTTAAGGTAAGAATAACCTTAGATGTGGCAATTAATTAGGTTAGAAACCTAGTGTTTCTTTATGTAATATTATGGTGTAATAGTAGCGTAAATTAAACTTGTAAATATGTTCGGGTAACTATTGCTGAGACTACGCAAATCAAATTTAGAATAAAGTTATAACCGTTTGTGGGAAACCAGACGGATAAAGTGGCCATACAAGTGTCATCAATGGGTTTGATTAGACAAGTGCCTTCATGGTCCCACGATGAGTGGCGAGATTACATTTCAGTCAATCCTACAAGGGACGAGGTTACCCATTATAGGGTAGATCCTGATGTAGAATCTGATAACTCCATTTTAAAATTGAATACGTTTAAGGACTTTAGTAGCATTACATGCTTGGATTATTCGGAAGCTGAACCTGGTCTCGTGGGAGTTTCTGAAAAGAATGGTTTCCTTAGATTGTTCAATGTGCTGCAAATGTCGACTGATGACCTACAAGGCGGAAAGGATGCTATTGACATTAAGGTAAGAGCAAAACAGCACCGGACAATTAATAGCTTAAGCATCAATAATAATGGACTTGTGGCTATGGGTTTGGATAGAAGTAGGAATGATCCTTCCTTGCAAATATGGGACGTGAACTACCAGAGTACGAACTCTAATATTGTCAACCCATCCTTTTCATATTGCTCGAATGAGGCAATTATATCTTTGAAGTTTATTGACGAAACCAACCTTTTGGCATCCAGCACTAAACTTATCAAGGAGTTTGATTTGAGGGCTCCTAATCCAGTTTATCAGCATCCCTCGAAGTTGTCTTACGATATCAAGATAAATCCGTACAATCATTGGCAATTTTCCACCTTTGGCCAGGACGGTACTTTGGCAATATGGGATAGGAGAAACCTATCAGTCACAATGAATTCGAACCAATACCTAGAGGCTGAACCATTACTTTATTTTGAAAAATTGGTTGGCCATGGAGCTGCATCCCGGAAATACATGAATTCATGTTTTAGATGGTCTGCAGTGAGAGGGTCAGAGTTTGCAACACTCCATAATGGTGAAGTTATAAGAAGATGGAGACTGGGAATAATTCCTGGTAATTCTGATGATTATGGTTCAGATACGAACAACTCCAATCCTGGAAGCGAGATGGCATCGTTATTTGTTTCCACAGTAAATGATATCACCACTACTTATGATCGTGTCGTTACATTCGACTATATACCAAAGGAAAATGGGGATTCTAGCTTTATTTGTATGAGGCAATCTGGTACAATCTATCGTATGGTGAAAAGGGAGGGCATATCAAAAGTTGCTTTCAATAATTTTAATGGATTCATAACATTGAATACAAGCACTGCTGATGCAGAGGAATTAAAGCTTTCATCCGGTGCACAGTTATCGATCACGAATAATTTGATTGCGGGTATCAAAAACTTAACCTTTGAAGACTTGGATTTGAGTGAAAATACTAATTTCGACTCAGACTTTGACGAAACTAATTCTGTTGACCAAGAGTTCAATAACTCCGATTTTGAAACTGATGAGGAGCAAGAAGAGTGTAGAGATTCTGCAAGTTTCGGCAAACATCGGTATTTATTGAAACCTGAAAAACTGCTGCAGAATGATATCAGTACTATTATGCGTATACGTGCAACACTAGGTTACGGTTTAGATCCCATGTCCACTGTTGAGCTTATCGACCGTTCTAAATCTCTGCAAAATAATGCATACATTAGAAACACTTGGCGATGGATTGCCATTGCTAAATCGTCTGTAGAAGATGGCACTATGGTCTCCGGTGAATTGGACTTGGGCTATGAAGGTATATTAGACATTTGGAACGGCTTAGAAGGGCTATCTAACCAAAATAGATACAAAGAGGGAAGTAGTTTTACTGAGAAACAGTTGATCAAAGAACTCGAGAAAATCATTGTCATGCGGGGCAAAACTAAACTACGCGTGGGTAATACCAGGCAGATTGGAACACTTGTAAACACTTCAAAGCCTATTCAACGTCGACTATGCATGGTAATTTCCGGTTGGGATTTATCACCTGTTGAGATTGAAGAAAAGTACAGTAATCTTATATCTTTGAATAACTATGAGAAAGCTGCAGGGTGGGCAGTTTTCTTTGGTGACGTACAAAAGGCAATAGAAATTTTGAGTTCAGCAAAGAAAGAGAGATTGCGCCTAATAGCAACTGCAATAGCGGGTTACTTCGTTTACAAGGACCATCCCGGTGATAACGCTTGGCGGCAACAATGTCGAAGACTATCGTCAGAACTAGAGGACCCTTACCTGCGCGTTATATTCTCGTTTATTGCAGACGGTGATTGGTGGGATATCTTGTATGAGAACTCTATTTCCTTACGTGAAAGGCTTGGCGTTGCTTTACGGTTCCTCAATGATGGAGATTTGACCCGTTTCTTAGAGCACACAGTCTCGACGGTCATAGCCAGTGGCGAACTGGAGGGCCTGATTCTCACAGGTATAACTCCCAACGGCATCGATCTGCTACAATCGTACGTTAGCAAGACGAGCGACATACAGACCGCAGCATTGCTGTCCCTTTATAGCTGCCCCCGATACTTTAGAGACATTCGCGTAGACGAATGGATTCACTGCTATAGGGAAATGCTGAATTCTTGGCAGCTTTTTACAATCAAGTCAAAGTTTGATGTTCTCAGAACAAAACTTTCGCGAAACAGTCAGGATGAGGTCAAATGTGAAGTGCGTCCCCGTCAGATGTACATTCAATGTCTTAAGTGTAACAAAAATATCAACAGACCACAAGAAAACTCTGCTGCCAAATTGTCCTTGCAGGGTAGCGGACTTAAAGTAAAGAGTACCTCCAAAAAGCGCTCATGGAACCACACAGCAAATGTACAATCTGATACACCTGCACAGAAGTACTCTTGCCCACATTGTGGAACATCCTACCCAAGATGCGCAATATGTCTCTTACCGCTTGGTACGGGCAACCTACCAATTGTCATTGGTGGTGCAGTAATAGACGGCGGCGAAAGAACATCAAAACTACATGAACAAGTAAATGAATCTAAAACAAGGAAGCAGCAAAAACTAAATGAGTGGTTCAGTTTTTGTCTGTCTTGCAACCATGGAATGCATGCCGGCCATGCTGAAGAATGGTTTGAGAAACACATTATATGTCCCGTTCCTGGTTGTTCTTGCAAATGCAACACATGATAGCTACAGAAATATTAACTAGACTTGGAAAACCCACCCAATGCCCATCAATAGACTACTAAAGCTGTCATTTACCGTCACTTACCAATATTTATACTATATTATGTATTAATCACATAATACGACTACACCCATGTAATCATATATTACGAATACAAGAAATTCAAGATTTGTATGATACGCACCGGCATTTGGGACTTGACAACAGAGCCTCGTTCGTTATAAATAAACAGACAAGATTTCGACTTTAACAAAAGCTTATTAGGGCTGAATCATTTTGTCTATCTGAAATTTTACTACTAGCTCAAGCTGGGTTGTTAAATATTGAAAGGCTTGAACATTTTAATTTTTAAAATATTTTTGACGCTGTTGTTTTCTAAGTCAAGCAAATTTGATACTTCCATAGTTTGTACCATTGGGAAGACAGTTACTGAAACTTTGTTTGCAAGTGTTTTATAGAAGGCTCAATTTTTATCAAAACAAGCCTGCCAATCTACAAGCTGACATTTTGATCTGGAAACTCTAATTGCGATTGGCGGTTACTTTGTGAACTGGGTCAGCTCTTTTCACTTATAGTGTTGTGAATTAACTCTCAAACTCGCCGATAAATAGGTTTGAGTATTGTAAGCCTTTAAGTCAAGCAAAAATACAAAAAATATGTTATCAAACGTTGAGCAGGACATTTTAAGGAAGATCGAGGTAGAACGTAACATCATTCAAGGTGCGTCTGCCTTAAAGAAGAAAACAGATAATGCACAGGTAATCCAAAAATGTAATACTAGTATTAGAGAATCGCAGCAAAATATTCAGTACCTTGAAGATACTTTGGGAAGGCTTCAGATGAGTGAAACACGGCAACATGCGTCATCGACTGCCCACCCAGGATATGGTCAGTTAACCACTATATCACCTAACGAACACAGATTTTCCAGGTTAGAGCTGGCTAAGTTTGATTGCCCTTCGATATGCCAACGTAATCAGTATATGTTGCAACTGCTAGAATTCAAGTTGAGTATAGAAAGACAATATCAAGCTGCGAACGACAAGCTAACTAAATTATATCAAATAGATGGCGATCAGCGGAGTAGTTCTGCTGCTCAGGGTGGTGCCTATAAGTCGAAGCAGAGGATCCAGTTGTTGACTAAGGCTTTAAAAAAATATCAAGCTATTAATGTAGATATTGATGGCTATAGAGACCATGGTGATGATTCCTCTAATGGTCAACACAAGTTTAGGCGTAAACAGCTAACTGGTGATTTAACTATTGGTATAAGCTCCATTTCTGATGTTGATCATATTCAATCGCCACTGTTTTCTAAGAAACCGGAAACTGTAATCACAATCAAAGTTGATGATGTAATGAAGGGTAGTACGAAACCATCGAAGACGGATAGATGGCATGATGAATTCCATATACATGTCGAAAAAGGCAACGAGGTGGAAATAACAGTTTACGATAGGATCAACGATAGAGTTGTGCCCGTCGCAGTTCTTTGGTTGCTTCTATCAGACATTGCAGAGGAAATCCGGAAAAAAAAGATAGGACAGACTGGATCTGCCTGGTATGATGTAGGAGATGTGTTGCCTGATTCAGATCCTTACGGTGATACTTCTGCAGCTCATTTAGCTATTGATGCACTGAACTATCGTACACGCGTGAAAAGTTCTGCTGAAACAACTAATGATCATTCTACTCCAGTAACATCTAATGCGTGGTTTGTTCTTGAACCGGCTGGTCAAATTCTGTTAACATTGGGATTCAATAAGTCTACTCAAGATCAGAGGAAAGATCTGAAAGGCTTACGCCGTCATGGTGCTATAGTGAATAGAAAAGATGATATTTATGAGAAGCATGGCCATCATTTTGTACAAAAGTCATTTTATAACATAATGTGCTGTGCATACTGTGGGGACTTTCTTCGTTACACTGGATTTCAATGCCAAGATTGTAAATTCTTGTGTCATAAGAAATGTTACGGCAATATTGTTACAAAGTGCATAGCAAAGACTAGTACGGAGGTGGACCCAGATGAAACAAAACTTAACCATCGTATTCCTCATAGATTTGAACCCACCTCAAATCGTGGTACTAAGTGGTGTTGCCACTGTGGTTACATTTTACCATGGGGTAAGAAAAGTGTACGCAAATGTACTGAATGTTCAGTTATGTGCCATGCACAATGTGCACATTTAGTCCCTGACTTCTGTGGTATGTCCATGGAGATGGCAGCGAAGGTCCTAACTACAATAAAAAATACCAATTTAGGCCACCAGCAAAAGCGGACATCTTCCCCAACACCAATACAAGTTAGCGAACCACAGGGAGATGACTATGATGAGTTCCCCGAACGTATTGAGAGTAAAACTTCTGAATCTGTACCTGAAAAATCCGCTTATATGCAGGTTGTAAACCCTGATCCATTGAACAGACACGCATATGATAGCCATGTCGTACAAGATATGCCTCAGGTTAAAGATCAGGAATCACCGACGATAGCATTGAATTCAGATGAAAAAATGCATGATACCATTGAGAAGCAAGTTGATTACAATAATGCAGCTGATGAAGCTTATCTCAAATTTACAAATGCATCGATTAGCCAGAAAAATTCTGCTAATGACCTGCGCTCTACGTTAGATCCTGGACCCCCTGTGTCTTCGAATTACAATGCAGATGTTAGAGAATACGCCGCATATGTTAGAGATAAGGTCATAAGAGATGAAGATTTTGCTTCGACTGAAGACAATCGTTCAGAAATCAGCAGACAACACCAGCTTCCTGAACCTATTGACCCTGCAATGTTAAATTTGAAACAAAATCCATTTAATGTTGAGTGTATGACCGAAGAACCTACCTCACTGATTGCTACTAATGAATTTGATAACCTTGCAGCGTCCTTAGATGCCAAAGCGGCTACCGCTCTGGAGGCATTTGAAGCATCACAAGGTATTGTCGAAAAACCTGCCCAGGACACTCGTATTTCTCCAGTACAAACGACCCCCCAGCAGCGCGTAAGACCAGCCAGTAATAGGCAGAAGAGGAAAACACCTAAGCGCAGAAAAGTTACATTGGATGATTTCGTATTGTTAAAAGTTTTAGGTAAGGGTAATTTTGGCAAAGTCCTCTTGGCCAGATCCAAAAACACTGATCGCTTGTGCGCAATTAAGGTCTTGAAGAAGGATCACATCATTCAGAACCATGACATAGAAAGTGCCCGTGCGGAGAAGAAGGTATTCTTACTCGCAACAAAGGCAAAACATCCGTTCTTGACAAATTTGTACTGTTCTTTCCAAACAGAAAACCGCATATACTTTGCAATGGAGTTTGTTGGCGGGGGTGACCTAATGTGGCATGTCCAAAATAAGAGACTCTCAGTACGCAGAGCCAAGTTTTATGCTGCGGAAGTGTTACTCGCACTCAAATATTTCCACGATAACGGGATCATCTACCGTGATTTGAAGCTAGAAAATATATTGCTAACCCTGGAAGGCCACATCAAAATTGCCGACTACGGGTTGTGTAAGGACAATATGTGGGATGGCCATAGAACGGCCACTTTCTGCGGTACTCCTGAGTTCATGGCCCCAGAAATATTGAAAGAAGAAGCCTACACCAAAGCCGTTGACTGGTGGGCGTTTGGTGTCTTACTATACCAGATGTTGTTATGTCAGTCTCCTTTTTCTGGTGACGATGAAGATGAAGTCTTCAACGCCATCTTAACTGATGAGCCCTTGTACCCAATCGATATGGCTGGCGATATAGTCCAAATTTTCCAAGGTCTTTTAACGAAAGATCCAGAAAAAAGACTAGGAAGAGGTGTCCGTGACGCTTTAGAAGTTATGGAAGAGCCGTTTTTTAGCAACATCAATTTTGATGATGTTTACCACCTCCGTGTCGAACCACCTTACATTCCTAAGCTCAAAGCTGCTGATGACACATCCTACTTTGAAAAAGAGTTTACCACTGCTCCTCCAAATTTAACTCCGTTGCCTTCGATTTTGAGTGCAAGTTTGCAAGAAGAGTTTCGTGGATTTTCTTTTATGCCTGATGATCTTGTGCTATGATTTACTATACGAATGGACGTTGTAATATTTTGTTTTACATATTTATATATATTTTCAAACCTTCATATACAGATGTTGACTGTATTGAATCGTTTCGACAATGGTAGCTATAATAAAAGTACCATAGCTTGAACTTCTCAATACAAAGTTTATAGTATCTTTTAGGTTACTTTGACGTGTTCTTCAATAGCGACAGTTTATAATATTTAGTTCCACATTTTTTATAATCATCGCGACGGGGGCAAAGTTTGTGCATCTTTAAATCATAGAATATTTCAACACACATATTTCAACACACATAGATTCACAAACAGAGATAATAAAACAAAGGCTAATACCGGTAATCCCAACTATCATATTATAAAAAGACTCGCATCTTAGTCCTAGATTAACAGGAGTTTTACACGAACATGTTTAAAAGCAAGGGTTTTAGGGGCGTTACCAGTGTAATAAAGTCGGTGACAGGTAATAACGACAATACTATACCCAGCTCCAAGCTTTTTGAGCTACAAGAAGTTAACAGACATGGTTTAAGTGGGAAAGTGGTTTCCTTCGCATATAATCCAATTCAAAGTTTACTTGCAGTTGCTACCGATACAGGAGAAGTTCATATTTATGGTAAGCAGCAAGTAGAAGTTGTTTTTACTTTAAATGTCGATATAGTGGTTTCTATGAGATTTGTTAAGGGTATTTATTTGGTGATTATTGATTCATTATCGTGTATAGTAGTGCTGTCGCTTTATTCGAAGAAAGTTTTAACTTCATTTTATCCTCCTGGGAAGATAACATGTGTTGAGACAGACCCTTGTCTAGATTGGATGTTAATCGGGTTACAAAGTGGTACTATAGCTGTTTACGATATAGATCGTGATGTTCTTTCTTCAGTGAAGATTGAGAATCTTCAAAAGGAACATATATTTCCTCATAGCCCTATATCCCCTGTTATTTCGATACAGTGGCATCCTCGCGATCTTGGCACTGTTCTCATTTCATATGATCGGTGCACGGTGCTATACTCATTGTTCACAAATAAGGTCAAGCAGAGATTTGTCTATGAGCTAGAACCATTTGCTCCTGGTGGCCTTCCCGGTGAGAATATAAACATGAGAAGAACACCCGCGGTGATTCAGTCATTGTGCCATCCAAATGGCTTACATATCTTAACTGTTCATGAAGACAATAGCTTAGTCTTTTGGGATGCCAACAGCGGTAGACTTATCCAGGCTCGCTCGTTGTCAGGTACTGATGTTAATGTTCCAACTAAGGACATAAGTGTTCCTAACGAGGGTAAGATCCATAAGGTGTTATGGGTATGTGAGGCAGATCCTCAGAAGACTTCGCTTATTGTTATGGGGGGAACTGCCAAAGATAATAAAGTTTGTCAAGATCTAACAATTATAGATCTAGGAAGCTGTCCCAAATACTCTGTTGCTTCATATGAAAAGATGAGCAATCATTATTCATCTCCTGTAAGCAAGAAAACCATTTTAGTGTCAGGAAAAGGTACTATGGTGGACGCCATAACTTTAGCCAGAAAGTCACCTTACTATGCGGGTAATCACGATCCAGGTGTAATTTTGGTCTTGTTTGATAGTGGAGAGATAGAATCTTTGTTGTATCCCTCTGGACAGGCCACGTACAAAAGTTCTCTTTTCCCCCAGGGGTTGTCATGGGTTAGACCAGAAGCTACTAGGTCATATGCAACTACAGCTCCTTGCCAATTGTGGTTGGGTATGATGGCTTCTACCTCTAACAAAGATCACCTGTTGCATGGTGGTATTCAAGCACGGAGAAAAGCGAGGGTGTTGTGGCATAGAAGTATTCTACTCACTGGGCATGCAATGGGTTGCGTCAGAATTTGGGATGGTTCGCATCGTGAATTAAGCGATTCATCTGCATTTGAGATAAATGTTGCCCAGGTGTTGGAAAATAACAACGATGCAGTGGTAGATAATATATCTTATTCATCAGATACTGCAGAATTGGCTGTGTCTATCAATTCTGGGGACGTTGTGCTTTACAGGTTCCAGGACAATGTTAGGTATGATCCACAGGCCTCTTCACTGCCGCGGGATAAAGACCTACCTCCATTTTCGGTAGACCGAAGAAACATCTTGGTTGATGTGTCTAGCAAGACTCCTCGGAATTTCAGGGAAGGATTTTGTCCAATTACTGCTATACAGCCCGAGTTTGGTAAGGTAACCGCCTTAACCAACAGTAATATAGGCTTTGTTGCTATTGGTTATGAGGATGGTACTTTAATTGTTGTCGATAGACGCGAACCTAATGTGATGTACATCGAATCCATAACGAAGTTAACAAAGGCCGGTAGCACATATTTTACCAAGGTAGAATTTTGCATCATGTCTTATGGCGAGGACTCCTATTCTAGTATATTGATGATCGGCGGTACAAATCGTGGTGAGTTAATTATTTTCAAGATTTTACCCACTTCTACGGGGAGATTTACAATGAAACCAGTGGATTCAGTGACTTCTGTAGTAGATGGCCCCGTAGCGAATATTGAAGGCATAACTAATAATGGAAATGTCTCTTGTAAGGCCGTGGTCTCAACAATGAAGAACCTCACAGAGGGAGGACGTATAGAAGGTGTACTTATCATTACTGGTCCAAGTGTAGTTAAGGTACTTCTGCCTGGTCTTTCAAGAGTCTCACAGACATCATTCAGACGCAAGATCGCAACGAGTGGGTGCTCATTTATAACATACAAAAACGGCGAGGAGGAGAGTATCAATGTGGGAGTCTTTGTAGTGTTAACTGCTAACTGCGAGGTGAGGGTTTTAAGTCTTCCAAATTTAACAGCTATCAAGACCATGGTTCCTCAAGTTAAGGCCCAGGCCAAATATATTGGAGAATCCGCTGTTTTAGCAAACGGTGATATAATGCTACGTACAGGGCAGTCAGAAGCATGGTTGTTGACCATAATGAAGGATCCATTCATTACCGGTGAAAACATAGAGACGGATAGTATTTATAATTCGGAGGCACACATTCACGCTCGCCCACATATCAGTTCCAGACAGTGGGTTCTTGGTACTATGATAGTAAAGCCAGAAGATGTGGATGAGTTATTAGGTGGTGATGCCAGAAGGCCACCAACTCACGAGGAGAGCGCATTAGCGAAAAAGACGTTGCTACCTAGCTCTACGTTGTGGTGCCGGAGTAGTCATTGTCCCCCGTCTCCCGAACCAACTACCCACCATAAACCAGGGTTCTCTTCAAGAAGAACAGGTGGTCCCTGGCGGACTATTTCCCGCACTGTTCACAGTGGGGTGGACTATATTGAGGATACAGTTAATGAATATGCTACGGCAGCGAATCAGAGTATTGATGAAGCTGTTAGTCAAACCAGAGAGGGTATCGTCAAGGGTATGTTCAAGAGCAAGCTTGGCCTCTAATATGCGTAGGTATACGTATAACAACATATATGTTTAGCTGTATAATATAGATACACACACATATTTATATATATATGCTTTT